>NW_005054376.1:541712-574464 GCF_000277835.1 Geospiza fortis
GAAAAATGACATGAGGTCTCCCTGCTGATGAGAAACATGGTCTGTCTCTGTGTACTCCCTGTACAGCACTGGCCAAGCCTGGGAGCTGCAACCTTGTCCCACTACAAGCATGTACCTGTACAAATGCACACCATTTGTGGTGGGTCAAACATCAAGGTTGCATTAAACTCTGACACTGGTAATTGAATATGAGGCAAGAGGCATTCCATTAGGCAATTTTGGTGGAACAGAAGGTGTTTGTTGCCTCCCAGCTGCCTATTAAAAATACTTGAGTTTACTCAAGTGTATTGTCAAGTATGGGGTCTAATCATGCAGCACTTTATTTATTCTCAAACTGCAAGGGTAGAGCTTCTAGCAATTCTCACAGAAGAAATATAAGGGAAAGACCTTTTTTTTCAGGTAATAAATGCAAAATCTTGGACTCATCTAGAGACTGTACTAAAATAAAGACTAAAGATGCAACTGTACTTTTCCAGACAAGGAATATAAGTAAATGGATTTGATGCTAAGGGTTCCTCACTTCACCAAGACTAGCATGTAAAGAGAAGATAAACTACTTTATATATATAGGAATAGATTTCAATTACAGTATTAAGAATAACTGGTGTCTTAGCTTACAATTCTACACATTTCATGGACAATGGTTCTGGGTTTCTTTAATTTAAGAAGCTATTTATTTTTATTTAGTTTACTGATTAATAAACTCCTGTGTTCTTACTTTCAGGAAATTTATCTTGGCTTTATTTTCAAAGTTACTTTCCATTTTCCTTTGCTATTTTTGTATATATATCTTTAACCTAATATTAGACTATAAAAATAAGTGCCTGCATATTTTTTCACCATACTTATGGGAGCCTTTTTTCCTCTGGCTAACAATTTTTTTCATGCAAAAATGAAGCATGAGGAAGTTGAATCAGTCTGACAGCATGACTACTTCCCAGTTCTTTAGACAGGACAAGAAAACCATCTTCAGTTCCAAAGGTCTGCAGGCACTACGACCAAGAATTAATTTGGTGACAGGGAAAGCACAATTCATTTTATCATGTACTGAAAAGATCTACCAGTCTACACTGTGTAACTTGCTGATAGGGATCAGAGGTTGTCCATCACACCATCTGCCTTTCATTCAGCAGGCTTCTAATTTCCTACAAACAGTAGAACAGCTGGGAGGAAGCCAGCCTTGAGGCGCAGAGCTGGGTGCTGTCAGCGTACTGCTGGCATTGTAGCTCAGGGCATTGCACATTCTTTCCCAGAAGTTTTGCTGAAGTGCTCTTGAATAGGAATGGTGAAAGGTCATGAGTCAAAGGAGTAGCTGCCGTTGTGTGAGGAATGATCAAAACCATCTCAAAGTATAACCCTTCATCCCAGTGAGGGTTTGCAGATGACTGCCAGGTCTGCAAAACCTCCTCCCTAATCAATGGCATTGAAAGCAGCAAAGATTTTGGATATTGCTCGCTGACAATTCTGATGGAATTCACGCCAGCAGTAGGAAATTCCCTGTGTGGTTTCCATTACATCAAGTGGTCATTAGAGCCTTTAATGGAATAATGGAAAGTTTCATCAAAAATGTTGCCTTTGCAAATGTCGCTTATTAGTACTGGTAAACAAATAATTTTCTCATGAAGACATTTTTAAATTTAGTTTCCAAACCCTTTTGGAAACATATTAATTCATTTGAGTTTGCAAAACTTGACAACTTTGGATACTTCTTTCCATTATGTTTAATTAAAAATGCTTAAAAAACTGCAAAATTACTCCATTTCAAATATTTCTTATCCAAGAACAGAAATGTTTTGATATTTTTGATAAAAATGGGCTCTCAAGTTCTGATAAATTCAAATATAGTTATAAAGTTTGGTCTCCCAGAAAGGCCTTGTTCTGTAACTAGGAATTTTGTTGACATTTTATCCTTGGGTCAGTGCTTCCCTTGTTGCTGCAGCTAAGACAACTGGAAATTGGAAACCCATTTGTCATGTTAAGTCGCTTTCTAAAATAAAACTACAAGAACGCTACTATGACCAGTCTTTCCATCTCCCCAGTGCAAGTGAGCTCATTGATCTCTCCATGGAAGTGAATGCCAAAGACCAAACTTATCCAGTGGTTAGGGTACAAGACTGGAAGTGAAACTACATTTTATCCTCACAGGGCTGTCTTAGTTAAGCTCTATTTGGCAAGAAACACACTGTGTCCATTCCTTAATGTGCCCACCTGCAAAACATCATGATAACCACATACGTATGAAAATGACTGGAACACCAAAACATATATGTAAAACTTGTGCGAAGTATTCCTTTGCCTATGGCTGAGATGTCTTTCATTTCATGATTTTTTTTTTAGTCAATCAGTAATTTTAAACTAAATTAGAAGGAGACTAAGAACACTTGTAGCTTTCAAGTTACCAAAATTTCCTGAAAATTGTCGAATAAGCAGAAAGAGGGCCAAATGGGCACTCCCACCTTCTCCTCACTGCCCTTTCAGGGAAATGGTACAGTGTGATCCCAACAGTTACAAGTTCTGCTTGTCCTCCTGATCCTGCAGCTGCTGTGTACATCATATCTGACCTACCTACACATATGGAGCTGCATCTCAGCCATTGCACATGCTGTTTCTTCTCATTTAGGAGAAAGCTAGGGATACTGTGGGATGTAGGGGGAGAATTTAGGAGAGTCAGAACTCAGTAAGACAGCTAGGATTTCTGTCTGTAATTATTAAAGGACACCATTGCATAAGAAAGCCAGCTTTGTTAGCTCCTCTGCTTATGGAATAGCTTATTATCAGTAATTCCCCATGAACTATCAATAGCTTCAAACAGAAAATTAATTGCTTCTTCTTTCCCTTGCTCTTTCCCTCACTCTTATATAGTAGGACTAGATGGAAGCCTTCAGGTAGAAGCCATGTCCCCATCAATGATGTGTTTTCATTTAATCTTCTCTATGCCATGTTTGTGGTAGGGTTTTTACTCCAATTATCACATTTCAACTAAACAGGCAGTAACCTCCAACTGAAGGGTGGCAGTTCATTACATTACATATTTCTATTACTTAATATAGTCAGGCTTACCCTGAGAAAAAAAGCAATGTTTTAGGGACAACTTGCCAAGAAAGTGACTCTAATTTAAATTAAGGTAATGCAACATTTGTGTAAATGCTAGCTTAATCTCCTGTTGTTTCAGCTTATTTTAAACCACTTGAAACTGGCATACACCTGACTGAAATAAAGTGTCCCTGCAGTAGTTTGCACTCAATTAAATTGGTTTTAAACTGACTTGATCTAAGCAGTGAAGCTTGATTATGTACACAGATACCGAGTATTTTCTAGCATTTAAACTAGAAGGACAAAAGTACCTTGTTTAAATTTGCCCTCCTTGAAAAGGGAAAGCTAATGAACTGCAAAAAAAGGTATTTTCTAGCTTTTAAACAAGAGATGCGGTATAGAGGAGCTCTGATGCTAATGAAACAAATATTGTACCTCTGGAGAGACATTATTTTAGTAGTGATACCTCTGGTTGTCCTAATTGTCCTTATTTTGTTATTTTACAAGTACTCTCTCTGGTTGTTGGAGATTATTTTTGAGGGTGTTGGTTGATGAGAAGCTCCACATGACTCAGCAATATGCACTTGCAGCCCAGAAAGCCAATCCTATCCTAGACTGCATCCAAAGTAGTGTGGCCAACAGGGCAAGGGAGGTGATTCTTCCCCTCTGCTCCTGTTACACCCCACTGGGAGTGCTGCATGCAGCTCTGGGGCCCCAGCAGAGGAAAGACCTGTGGATCTGTTGGAGCAAGTCCAAAGCAGGGCTACCAAGGTGGTCACGGGGCTGGAACACCTCTCCTGTGAAGATGGACTAAGAGAATTGAGGTTGCTCAGCCTAGAGAAGAGAAGGCTCCAGGGTTAGAGGAAAGAATCCAGCAATGTCAAGACAGAAGCCCAGTTCTTTATATTTCAGCAGTACAAGTAAAATATTTTAATTTGAGAGATACTTCAAGTATGTCTTTATCTGATAGCAGTGAAGTAATCACTCAATACATTACCTGACAGAGGGCTTCCAAGCTGTGACACAATGTAATAGTAACTGAATTTAGAAATTCTGGTAAAACTATTGCATTATTTTTTTATAAATTTTGCTTTTGTGAGCTAGTGCATATTCAGCACTAGGACAGTCATAAATGAAGCTGTTTAGAGGATTATATAGTTTGGTGTTACTCAGTCATCTTTACCCTTGGAATTTGCATTGCATGTTTTATTGGTTTCTCTCATCACTTCACAACATGGATGAAGCAGTTATTTTCCTAATAGCCTCATTATGTTGCATTAAGAATGAAGATCTAGAGAAACTATGTTGAATCTCATCGTTATGTTCCATCAGTAGTGAAGACATAGAGAAATTGAACACTTTAAGTCGCCCACAGGCTGTGAGAGAACAGGGTGAATGGCTGAAACCAGTAAATGAAGGTTGAAGAATTGAATCCAAATCATTCTCATTGTAGGCTAGTTCCTTACCTCAGAAACTCCTTTTCTTGTCTGCAATCAGATTCTGATGTCCAGGATGAATCAGCCAAACGACTTTTTTCTTCCCCTGAACCTGTTCCATCATTAATGAAATGAGATTACACTGCTTTATGGTAGCTCAGTTGCCACCTCCCCAAAGTAAGTAGAACCAAAATACTTATAACCAATGGTTATAATACTTATATATATTATACAATATATATATATAAGTATTATAAGTATTATACAATACTTATAACCAACAATAGCTCTTCAAAACAGAAGCTCTCAATCTTTTCAGTTCAGGACTGTCTTTCATTGCAGTCAAGTCTTGAAAGATTTCACTATGCTACCCACTCCCTGCTCTTAAAAATTGTTAGTTTTATAAGTATTATACAATACTTATAACCAACAATAGCTCTTCAAAACAGAAGCTCTCAATCTTTTCAGTTCAGGACTGTCTTTCATTGCAGTCAAGTCTTGAAAGATTTCACTATGCTACCCACTCCCTGCTCTTAAAAATTGTTTGCCCCTCAGCCTCTAGTAAAACAGAAGCCCCAGTGCAAAACTTTTCTTCCAAACCTACACCTAAGCTTCCAGCAAAACATTCTGTAATTCCTCTACTCTTAAACAGTTTGCTACACTCTTAGTTGAGCCCACTGAAAAGTCATGCATTTCCTGATGCATCCCATCAGGATTGCTGCCTGGTCCTCCAACTCAATAGGAAAGCTCTGAGAAAGATGTCTTTTTGTCTTGCAGATACTGAGAGCCAATTCCTTTAGCTGCCTCTAGCCAGTCTCTGCTCCCACAGGAAACACATCTCTGTTCCTGGAGGCTGGCTCTGCCAACACAGTGAATCCATGTTACCATTGTATCAAGGGACTGGGAAGTATGGAGTAAAACATCCACCCATCCACTGGAGCTAAAAACACAGCATTTGGCTGCCTCCCATTGACCTAGAGCAAATGTTACACACAGGAGGAGAGGAGAGAGGAGAGGAGAGGAGAGGAGAGGAGAGGAGAGGAGAGGAGAGGAGAGGAGAGGACAGGACAGGACAGGACAGGACCTGTTCTTGTAGTACGCCTCCAGAGCGCCCTTCAGGTCCATAGGGCTGGCCTAGCATCATCACCATCCTGCACCAGAAAGCACCCTGCACAGATTCGGATACAAAGAATCACCTCCAGATAGTTTGGGACCATTCTGTTCCTGCAGATGCTGTGCATCTCTTACTTGAGGCAGTAATAAAAATATCTAAAGCTGGTTGAGGGAATAATTAAAAATAAGAAAAATATGTTCTTTGAAATGCTAATTTTGTGTTACAGTTCATTTTTGTTTAACAGTATTTTATAAGATTTAGTGTTTAAATCTAATTATTTAATATACTTTTTTCTCTAACTTCTTCTCAATTGCAATGTGAATAGCATTGCTTCTGGGGAGTTCCTCTTTTCCAACTTATTTTAGTTATGCTGATGAATAGGATTGCTAGAAATCACTACCTTTAATATCATGACTTGATTACCTTTAAAAGCATAACAGCAGCCCAGAAATATCACTGATGTCCTCACCAGCAGAGATGTGAAAATGCAATTTTTATTTCTAAAGCCTTATCTGTTCATCCCTTATCCTCTTAATAGCTGAGAGTTAAACACCAGCAGATTAACCTGCAGTGCAAGTCCTCCATTTATGATAATGTTTAACATCTTATCACTTACCTTGATGTCTCCGCCTGTTGGAGCTTCTCTCAGCTCTCTCCTACTGCTTTCATTGGATGTCTTATATTTCATTCCCCATGCCCTGTATTTAGCCTTGTTTTCTAAGACTTTCTAACTGTATGCAATTACACCATCTATCAATCCTTACTTTCTTCCTCCCTTTCTCCCCCCAATAACTTTAGAACTTGTCCAAAGTCAATCATTGACAGTCTGCATGTGCACAGCTTAGAGCTTACCACAGTGTGTTCATCCTCTCCCAAACTGATGGGCTGGTTCTCCTTAAAGTGTTATCTGTAGGAACTGTGCAAGGCAAAGGGGTGGTGTTGTTACTGCTGACTGTTGTGGCACATAGTGATTTTGCAGTGAGAGTGTAAAAAAAAGATACAGGAGAATTTTCTTGTAGGTTATTGGATTATTTAGACACATATTTTGTAGTAAACATATTAATATAGACATATATACTTATATACACACATATATCTCACAATTGGGAAAGAAAGTGTATCTGTAATACATATATATCACTATGGAAATGCATTTTCCAAATAATGACAGTAAATTCCTAGTGCAAGCAGGTGACAAAGACAGCTGGTAAATCTTTGCTATAGACAATAAGGTAAGGTAGACTTTTTGATCTCAGGATGAAACAGTTTTTCAGCAGTAGCAGCTGCTGGAGAAAAAGGCAGCCTCTTTGGCAGCCTTTGATGATATGGACTAGCATGCATTATAAGAAATTTGTTTAGCATTATTGATCCATCAAAACCAAGGCAGAACATAAACATAGAAAGGAATACCAAGTTAAATTTGTGCCAGAATTCTGAAATGCAGTTGGTCTGCCCTGTCCCATTCTGTTTCTGCTTGCACAGGTGTAGTAACAATAAAGAGGAAGATGGGAGTAGACAAATAAAAACCATAACTTTTCAAACTGATGGAAGATTTGGCAAAATCTACCTACAAGAACTTTGCCATACTATCTGACCTGGAAATACTTACCCTTCAGTAGCCAGACCAGTGGTGTGCAGTTGTGACTGCATCTCCAGGGCCATAGAAAGATGTCCAGGAAGAGTCACATGGTGACAACATGCTTTAATGATAACAGTGCACAGGGAATTCAGGGTAACAGTGTAAATATAACCCAGCCAGCAGAGAGAACATTCTGAAGGCAGCTAAAGTATCTTTTATGTTGTATTACAGATATGCAATTATTTCTAGAATGTGAAGTGGTGAAGCAAAGGAGCCGAGAATCTCTTTGACTGATTTTAAATTAGTTAGCTGAGATTCTGGTAAGAGCGTAGCTGTGGCAACCCAAGATCCTCTTGGCTGAAGATGCCAGGAGCTGGGCAAACTTGGGAATTTCAGCTCCATCCTGCCAAGATAACATCGTGTAAGGCACGTACCAGATTGCTGTGGTCCTTGTCTGAAGGAGGCTGCACAGCTACATGACTGCAAGGTGTTACATGATGCAAGGGAGAGCGGGATGGGCTGATCCAATGCAGCAGTAGTTTTGGTCTGGATGATCTCAGTGATCTCCTCAGTGAAGAATGATGAGCAGGGGGCTGGACAGATTTCTTCAGATCAACAGCTGATACTAGGTGCAAGGAGTAGGTTCATGTTTCAATCAACAAGATTGTCATAGAGATTCCTAGTCTTCTTTTACAGATGTGATATTTATTATGGGAGGAAGATGGAGCAGATTTTAATTTCCAACACTAGTATGGACCTGTCCAAGAGTAGAACTGCTAACACAGTGCTTATAGCATGTTAAGGCCTGAGTCCAAGCTCACATGGGATAGCTGAAAACTTAGGTAGGCAAATAGTGGTAGATAGGATAATTTCAGAGACCTTTATGAATTCACTCCCGTCAAAATGACAGATTGAAGAAAGTAACTGAAAAGCTTTCCAGTTTTAGAACTAATCTCTTAAGCAACAACTACAAACTATAAAGTAATATTACTAAGTGAGAACTTACTATGAGTTAATCGCATTGATAATACGACATTACAAGCATTTTGAAAATCTGCCTTTATCAGTAGCAGAAGGTAAAAAAGAGAACAAGGGATCCATGCCATGAACTCTTCTATTTCTGTGTTAAGACACGGCTGCTGCACCCTCTCTTATTTTACATTTCCCCTTTCCAGTGTCTGTTTTTTCAGATTTTCCTCAGATCTCCTAGATACCTGTGGCTACCTTGCTTTTTGTACTGAAAATGTTATGTTTTCTGCAGATCATGTGAGGTGTATCAGTATCAGAGGTACTACAACATTAGGCAATACGACTTCTCCAAAATCAGATGAAGTATCTTATTTTCTTCAGGGCTTAATACATGTTGAAACATATAATATTATTGACAAGGTTTTATATTTTAGTTAAAAGATTAAATAATTCCAAGCACACTGCTTTTCTCTTTGCACTTATGTTCTTCTATTTTGAATTTTTAGCAGTCCTTTTACTTTATTCATTTAATTCTCCTTTATTTCTCTCTTACAGGTGGACTTTAATATGCTATCTTTAATAATAAAGTACATATATTGTAGGGCTTTACCAAAAATTTGGCAGCCAATCAAAAGAGATTTACTTACCTTTTTGCAGCATTTGTATGTTTCATAACACACTGACAGGGTTTGGGAAACTTCAGAATCTCTTTTGGGGTGAATACTGTACTTGAGAAGTCTCTCAGCTTACTCTCAGTAAAGGACTAATGAATGGCAAGGATTTCTCATTTTTGTTCTTTCAAAACTAACTTGGAATTCTGAATTTAGAACATAAACAGATTTCACTGTTGTAGTTTCTGGCTTTGCAGAAGGACCAGAGCCAGAAGCAAATCTGAAATAGGTGCACAGTAAGTATTTAGTTCCAAGTGGTAAAAAAACCACACACATGCAGCTTTCCAATTCTGATTCTCCAGCCCAGATGAGCACAGAGGAATGTGGGTGGAACTTGCCCTTCTGCCAAGGGTATTACCTAAGCCCTGTTCTGATGAGGATTTAAGTGGTGCATAGGCCTTGTGCTGCACAGGCCTTGTGCTACATGGGGGTGAAATGGAAAATCACAGAAGCATCTGTAGACCTTCCTTCAAATCAAGGCAGTGGAGCAACACAAGTTGATTTCCAGGACTGAGAAGAAGAAAATAAACTGCATCCCTGTCCCAGAAGGAAAGCAGCTGAGTGGTCATAGGACTACTTTGTGCTCCTCTAATTGGCATTTTGCTGGAACTGGGGCAAATGCATCTTGCCCATTCCCATCTAATTGGCTCAGAGAAGGTCTCCAAGTATAGGAAATCTCAGTTCTGCTTTTTCTCAGCAGTTGTAGCCTAAAAGGTGTGTGTGTATTTTAATGTAATTCCTAATGAATCCCAGAAAGTGTTTTAATGCTACTTTGCAAAAGATTAAAAGAGAATGTCTGAAGGGGATAATGAGAGCATGGGAGGATTATATTTTAATAAAATTAATCCCACCTATAAAGGAGGCCTGTAACAGTGTCCATCTGGACAAATCCATTTTACTTCTCTGAGAAGCAGTGTTAAATTTGTTCGATGCACTTGGTTAAAAAAGAGAGTGGAAAACCAGGAAAATCCTTCTCACAGTAGGAGAAAAGTCTTGGAGGATTGAGGATTTGTCAGGATACAAATTACAAATTACATCTCATTTGCTGAAGAAAAAGAAGGATCTTAAATCCTGAAATTTTAAACAAAAGCTGTCTCTGATCATCCTAGATAGACAAAGAGCAGGGGAGTTGCTGGTACTGCTGATTCAAGTGTTTCCCAGGGACCAAAGATGAGCTGGGAGGAGCAGGGAGGAAGAAGTAGACTGGGTATTCTTGCTATGCATTTCCGCCAGAAAAAGTGATAACCCACCTCTTAAATGCCTGATCAAAAGCCTCAAGCTCTTTGTTTCTACCACAAAACAAATACTCTCATCCTAACAGGCTATTGCACATGCAGACAGGTTTTAGAGCCTTCTACCGGCTTCAGAATAGATGCTGAGGAGGAAAATACTTTGCACTCTCATGCACTCTCATGCACTCTCACTCTTTAAAAAAAAAAATTACAAGGAAACATTGTTTCTTGCCAAGGAAAGAGGTTAGTCAGCTGAAAATGAAGCTCTCCAGGCTGCACCCTCGCATGTTTCTGCTTGTGCAGCCCAAGCACCTGCGGTCACACGTGCCGGAGGCTTTGGGAGGGAAGTGGTCCTTGGCTACCCCCTTAGGGCTGCACCCCACAGTCCCACTCTCGCTCACCCTGCAGGCACTGCCTTGCCTCCCCTGCCGTGGCAGGCTGGGGTCACAAAGTGGCTGGGTAAGCAGGTAGTCCTCCTCCAGGCTGGGAGATGAAGGATTGGCCTGACCCAAGGCTTTCAGCCTCACATGCTTCACCTGCAAGTGTATCGTGTCTGACTGCCCAGCAGGGTCAACACACCTAAGGAATGGGGCACCTGGATCTGTCCTGTAGGCTCCAGCTCTCTGCCAAAGAGATTGGGGTGTGGTCCCTGAAGGTTCTGGAGGTGCACAGCTCACAGCTCACAAGACATAGCCTGATTCAGCTCTGTAGGAGGAGATCATGCTGGGCATGCCAGAGGATACCCAAAGTGCCACTGGTGTCCAAGGAGCAGGAAGCAATGCTTGATGTAGGTATTAAATATTGCTTGTTCTTGTGTTAAAGCCCTATAAGACTTTTCTCTTGTTGAAGAGTAAATGGTAGCCAGTAAGTGCGCTACTTCTAGAAAATATACACACTTTACATCTGCCAGAGCTACTGACA
This sequence comes from Geospiza fortis, assembly GCF_000277835.1. Classification (NCBI taxonomy): domain Eukaryota; kingdom Metazoa; phylum Chordata; class Aves; order Passeriformes; family Thraupidae; genus Geospiza; species Geospiza fortis. The sequence goes on from NW_005054376.1 coordinate 552,668, forward strand.
GAATGTTTGTGCTATTGAGAGAAAACCCTGTCCCAAGGGCAGGTCAATAAAACAATTCTCCATGACATAGGAAAAATTAGCTTTGTGCAGCGAGGAAACTGAATTTCATGAGAAGGAAATTTCTCTAACGCAAGTGAGTGACCATAGTTTGGCAGACACATGTGTCCAGTTACACTGTTCATCAGAACTGAGATCAACTTTGATATCATAAAAAAACCAATTGTTGTGCAGGCAAAAAATAGTTTAAGTTAGTCACATAGATAATAAAGCTGAGAATGCTTCAGAGCTCACATAAACAAACCAGTCTGAAGTAAGCACAGATTTTCTCCACCCTGTTCTTTCTATTATTGGCTGTATAGAGTTTCTCTTTAGAGATAATGGCTATTTTTCTAGGTATATTAAATGAAGAAAAAGTAAATTTACTATAGTGCTGGCTACCAAAATGATCCTCTTATAATCAGAAATATCTCTTTCTGTACCACATGTGTCTAACTTTTGATAATCTAAAAATTAGCAGAAAAATTCAGGGTGAACACACATCCTTCAGAATTTAGCTCTGCCAATAGACTGTTTGCACAAAATGGGTTAAGAGCTGAAGGACTATATCCAGAGTTACGGGCCTCCATCGCTGATTTCAGCTTCTGATATTCTTTTACATGCAAGTGAATACAGTGGTGCTGGGTTAATGGTGTGAGTCGGTGATCTTAGAGGTCTGTTTCAACCTTAACAATTCTGTGATTCTTTGTAGTGTTTTTATTCTTCTAAGATAATTAGACAGCTTTGTCTCTCCTTGTTCTTGCTGTTTGGGATGTGCAGCATGGATAATACAAAATTCTGTTGTCTCAGCTTTTTCTCCTGCTTGTCTGCCCAGGCCTTTACCTAAATTTTAGCATTTCAGTAGGAGCACAAATCTCCAAATGTTGATTTGGTGATGAGATTGATGACAGACTGAGACCAATTAGTGGAAAAAACTGATAATATATGCATTCATGAAGGACTGTTACTTGAGCCTAACTTTTCATATTAAAGGGGGACTCTTGTTCTAGCAAGCAAAATTGAGTAGGTTATTAATAATGCAAGGATGGTTACTGAGGGCAATACTTAGCTCATATGAGTGATCCTTATTAGGAGAGACTGGAAAAGGAAAATTCAAATGGGATAAGTGCAGCTTAGTGCTTCTGCTTAAAGCATTACGGTTGCAAAGAGAAATCTCCCAGATTTATATTTGTGTTTTCTTTCATTTGCCTGTGGCCACACCAGTTAGGTAAGGGATCTTGTCAGCTCTCACAAAGTGAGCAGAGTTCAGCAAAGTGAACCAAAGTTCACTTAAGAGTACAGAACTTAGGAGTAACAAGAACTTAAGAGTAACAACAAATGATGCTTCTGCATTTTTCAGTGTCAATGTTTATGGCAGCACTGACTCTATGGATTGCTTTGATACCAATAGCATTCATTTGCAAGTGATGCAAAATAAGAAAGAGTTCCTAATTATGTGTTATTGCTGTCATAAATGTTGTTGTTGTTGTTGTTGTTATTGAAAATCCCAAGACACTTTTTCAGGTGGATATTGGCCTTCAATAGGAAGATAGGACTCTGCTAATATAGTTGCTTTTGCAGAAAGAAGGTTGTACCCCCTAGGTAGCACAGGGCAGAAGATGCAGCTCTGCAATAGGAGGGTTACATTTTTACATTTGGGTTTATGGGGAAAAAATGAAGCAAAGGCCTCAAGACAAAGCTTTGAATGCAGACTAACAAAACAAGTGGATAAATGTTTGAGACAGAAATCAAGGTAAGCAGCACAATAGTATGACTGACTATTGTATTGGGTCTGTTTTTCTTTGCCAGCATTGCAAATACATTTTCATTTGACAGTCATAAGACGTAGGACTGTGCCTGAATTTCTTAAGTAAATTCAAAGATGTAGGTATGTCTGTGTATGTGTTTAATCAACACTACATTGTCCTCTAAAAGGACAGATGATTTTAGTGTATTTTAAAACATTCAACTTACTTAAACCAATGCCAGTTATTTTACACTCCTTTGATTTAGATAAGTCCCAAATTCAAATCATGACTGTCTGAAAGTTTTATCCTATGCTTAGAGAATTTTCTGAGTTTTAGGATTGGTTTACTTTGAATTGGAGTAAGCCCTAAATGCAACTGTGCTCACTGTAGCACTGTTAAACATGAAGGGCACTTCAGATCGAAGTGGGCAACATGCACAAAATTGCAAGCTAAAAAATCCAAACCCACAGTGTTTTTCCCCCAATTCTTTTCTCTTGCCAGAATACAGGGAACAGATATTTTTTGCCATATTTTTTTGACAGTATAAGGTATTTTGTAAGGTATTTTGAATGCAGGATGTGATACACAATTCAGAGGATAATTGTGACTTTGTGTTGGTGGAATAAGCTAGAATCCCTTAGAGCAAACATTCATAATCCTAACACAGAAAGATATAATAAGTAGGTCAGTTTCACAAAATTATTTATCATCTCTTCTATCCTTCTTACCTCTAAAAAGAGATAAACTGACATAATATGTTACTGTTTGAAAACTGTTTGTAATTCAGTAGTACCAGAGTAAAATGTGCAGCATTATGTTCAACTTTTAAAAATAAGGACAACATCTTAGTTGAACTGTATCTGAGGTTCAGAAATATTTTTAAGCATACCTGGCAATAGTTTGTTTGGATCATTTTAATGACCAATAACTTAATTATCATTTTTGTGATGCCTTAAAACAATTCCAATTTTCAAATGCCCAATGCCTCCTGCTTTCTGAAAACATGGCTCCCTCAAGCCAGCAGAGCATAGAAACTTCAAAAAGTGAATGAGAGCTCAGTTTATAGTTCCCATATCTCTCCCTTACATGCAGATTCTCAGGATTAACATTCTAAAAACCTTTTAACCAGAAAGGAGCTACCCCATGAGGTTTATCAATCTCAAAACCAGACCATATGCTTCCCTGGAAAAGAAATATTTCCAGCTAGGTTGTGGAGGAATAGACAACTCAGACTGAAAGGAAAAGACACTCTAATGTCAACTGTAAAGACAAGCGTCCTTTTAAGACTGTAACATACAGACTTTATCCAGAAAAGGGGTTTAGGTCATTTTTAGTGGTATAGAGATAGGCTGTCATAAAATTTCATCTTGCTTTTGCTGGTGTAATACAGAAATAATACCACTGAAATCAGTAGGATCAGTCTGCCTCTATATATATAAAAAATGGCCCAGTAATGAAAATGTTTATTTCTTTTTCCTCTCTGTACAGTCTGACAGATGGTAATCGTAACAGGGTCCTTGCCTTTCCAGGTGAGAGAATTAAAAAAGAAAGGAAAAAATCCCCATATAATCATTAAAATATTTAGCAATAGTTAAGGATTCTGTTTGTCTTCACATTTCTGACAATGAAAAGCCTAGAATGAAGAGCTTTGAGGGCAACAAGAGTAGAACCTTGCAAAATTTTAGAGAAAATCCACTAATACCCCATTTTAGTAGCATCTCAATAACCATAACCCAAATTCCAATGGTTTACTTCAACACTTTCTAGAGTTTGGTTACAATGATCAGATACTACAAGGTAAGCAAGGGTGATAACTTGTATGACAACAGTGAAAATGGCAGATTCGTATATCATTATTTCATTTATACATTGTATAGCACAAAGCAATGTAATTTACCTCTTTCACTGAAGCACAGACTACCTCACATTTATAAAATAATGCTAGTGTGCACCCTGGCAGTTAAAAAGCAGTAATAGAAAGAAAAGACTTTAAATTAGTATCATTGTTTCTTCTCACCTGTAACTTTCTCGAAGGAGTGTATTTTGCAACCTCTCTACTAATTGACTGTCCCTTCTTCACTAAAGTGTCCTCTCATATAACCACGTGAAGAAAGGTTTCTGATTCCTTTCCTCTTCCTTACTCCTTCCCACATGGTTAATTTGTGATATTTATTTGCCATATTTAGATCATCTTCCACTTTAGCACTAGATATTTTTTCTTCAAAACAGCACTGTAGATGTTACATGACCTAAAAGAGGCAATAGTCCTTGGCTTTATTTTTGTAAATATACATTTCATCTGTCTTGTTTTTCTGGGACTTGTGTTATTCAAGTTCTAATCTGTGTGAGCTCCTGCATGTTGCTGCTTTCAACCTCCTTAAGGATGTTCAGCTAATGGTATACCACACAGTATTTTCCAGATGCACGTGCCTCCTATGCATATCCTTTATGCTGGAGATGCTATGTAGCATTTTAAGCCTGATGTTAAGCCCACTTTGCTATATCCTGCTGTTCAACAGCATTTTACATCAAAGACAGGACTGCAGTAATCACAGCTACTCAACATGCAACCTCTATAGCTGGTTAATTCAGGTGTAAGCAACACTTGTGCAGACTTATCTGAATAGGATTAAGAGGAGGCTCTTAATTTAGCTTTCGTATCACTTAATTTTTCATACTTTCATTACATTTTACTTTTGATCCAGTTCTCTAACCCAACTGTAACTCAATTTACATTCACATTGTTGAATCTAAGCTTGACTGTCCCCTACATCATTCCCCCAAACCTGCCAACCTGTAAAACCCAGTTCTTTGAGACAAGTTAGGGCTCAGGCTCATACGTGCTATGTATCTTTAGGGAACTGATGGAAGTAAAATGTCATTGCAACCAAAGTAACATCTCTTGCCTCCATACCAGCTTCTTCTACCAGCCGAGGAGCAAAATTGTCTGTTGATTCCAGGGCTCTGCCTCCCCAGGCAAGGTGGGAAGAAACAACTCTTGAGACCCAAATACAATTCTCCCTATCACCATGCTTCTTCTCAGTCATCCACGAAATATTCAGTTCAAATTAATGAACACTTTAGAAATGAAGGAAAACTGAACTTAACTCTAGAGTCCTCCATCTCTCTCAGTTGTGAAAGAAATTTCTCAATGCTAGTTGAGTAGAAATGCCTAGTTGTTGTTTCAGTCTTGCTGGCCTTCCAGAAAGAAGAAATAGAACTTCCCAAGCAAGCTCCCATGGAAATTACTGTCCCCACTCACCTCACTCTTCCTTGTCTTCTCTCCTGTGATCAGAGCCAGATTAGACAGAGCAGTGACAGAGGACTGACTGTACATGAGTTTAATTCCTAGCTTAGAATACAGTGCAAAAATCATTGGCCAGGAGTCACACAGAATACTAAAATCACCTTCACATCCATCATCCACAATAATTTTCTGGGTATCTAATTAAAAATCCATTTCCTAGACTCTGAGGAATAACAGTGATTCTCAGAGATGAAAATATTAAAAGTTAAATAAATAGTAGGTAAATAATCAGGTTGCAATATCTTATACAATATTCCCCTTGTCACATAAAATGTGTGCAATTTATATTTGTCAGGAGTCTGGAAACCGTGGGAAAAGAAATGAAACTGAAATACGTCCTCTCAGACATTGTTCTTGTTGCACTAACAGTCTGCAGCGCAGGAAGACACACAGCTCAGTCTGCTATTGAGATGCAAAATAATTAAGTCAAGGTATTTCTCATCTACTTTGTGCACAGATTACCCGCTGGCTGTATGACCTTTTTATTTAGGTCATTTGTGTTGATTTATATATCTTCCAAAAACAATTGACAACTGAATTTTGACAGTGTACCTTGAACTGTCTTTATTAATTAAAACTATTTTGGTTTCATGTTATTCTATCTTTTAAAGCTGCGGCTTTTTTCTCCCTTCCCTGAATGTATCCCATTCATGTAAGACTCAGATGTCTTCAACTGTCTTTATATTATTCTAAGTACAGGGCTTGAGTTTTAAGTAACTGTCTGATCAAGTGAAGATGAGAAAATATCTATTTGAGTTCAGTGCATGTTTTCTGTGCAGAGTGCAGAAGATTTGATGGAGCTGCCAGTTAAAAGAGGTGGGAGATGAGAAAGGTACCTGTAAAAGGGGGACTACTAATGCTGTTTCTACATGAGCAAGTAGTGTGGATATGTAGAGTGGAAGAGTTGGAGCTGAAAAGTAACCACTCTTTACAGGTTCCAGGACTTATGGATCATGATGTAAGCAGGGCAAGCACAGCTCTGGTACTTCTGTAGCCATTGCTGCACTCTTCTTCATTCCACTCATTGTTCATGAGGTACAATTGCAAGAAAGACCTGCCCAGGTACGCTGTACAAGAGGTGCTGAGGGCAGCTCCTTCATTATCAGGTGAGGAGCTTCCACCTCCCTTTCTGGAGAGTGCTTAGAATAAGTTCAACAGTGTGAATTTTATGAGAAAAACACCCTTTGTTTTGAAGTGCTGAGCAGAAGCTTTGGGAGGATCAAAAAGTGATGAACTGGATGGATTTGAAGCCCAGTTTGCATGCTCAAAATAATGAAGGAAAGAGATAGATCTAGTGAGACAGATCTGAGGACATCTTTTATTAATAATGCAGACATTTGGACTGTCTCCAAAAGTCATTACTTTGACAGCCAGAGTCCATAAATTTTAAACCGTAAATGTATTTAAAAATACACTTGATATTGTCTGTTACTTTTTATTAACCCTAGTAAACATTTACAAGTCTGTGCTTCATGACATATTGTTAGCACTTTCATAATGTAATTTCTTAATCAACACTTGTTTGGAGAGGTTCTGACATTTACTTTTGGTTTGCCCCATCAATCTTATTTTGCTTGCAGAACCATAAGGAAACAACATACCAATCCGATGTGAATAATACCAAAAAAATTACCTATGACTTTGTAGCATTTGATGTGTATTATGTACATAACAAATCTCAAAAAATATCATCCTGACATGAAAGAAACAAAGCAAAAGGATGATCATGCAAGGCTTGATTCAGAAAGTCATGTGTTAACCAAACTTTTGCAGCCTAAAAGCAGTCATGAAATTGAGCATGGTGATTAAAAAAAATCCTCAGTATGTAGAAATAAAATATCATTATAGGTTCAGCCTAAGTTAGAATCAAGGTGAGCCCATGTTAATAGCTTTAACGTAGACTCTGTTAATAGGAAACTGTTGTTTCATATTTTCTGTTGGGTTTGTCATTCATTCATTTTGAAAAAAAGACAGGATTTGCTGCAGCACATACACATTGCCTAGCTCAACCAGAGTGCATTAGGAGACTTGGATATTGCTGGCAACACAGATTCTCTAGAGGACAGCTTAATTAGCATGCAAGCAAAGATAGGAGGACTCAGCATCAAAAAGATTGAGTTACGAAACAATTATGAAAAACACCTAGCAATAATTTCAGCAGTTACAAATCAAGTATTGTCTTAAAAGGCAAAGGAACAAAAGAAGTAATTCAGTTTTCATATCTGCTCTGGGCACCAGCCCAAGAGCATGTGCATGGTAGTACAGGGTCTGTGCAACCCAGTATCCACTTTCGGACGGTTGCCAAGAGCAGGTGGAGGTCTGAGGCTCAAAGATAGTTTTTCTGCAGCACATTTTGTGGCTTTCTTGTGGAGACTTGAGTTCATGTCCTGCTCTTGACATCTGAATTTAACAGACGTAGTCCCTCCTACTGGTGGCAGTTCTTTAGGTACACACCAAGGTCGGCAATCAAAAGCAGATGGCTGGTGAAGAGTACAAAAATGGAACAAGCATATGATGACTTTTCAAATACTCTCCCAGCAATCAGCAATTTGAGGAAGCATCTGGGAGACAACATGAGTGGGGAGGCTATCACACTCCCTCTGGGAAAGCAGCATGACTAGGGGTCTGTCTCAGTGCCTGTACATAAGTGCACAGAGCCTGGGAGCAAGCAATTAGAGTTAGCAGTTCATGCAGTTGTAGACCTGTGACCTCATTGGGATTACAGAGACATGGTGGCATAGCTCATGGGTTGGGAATGCTGCAGTAAATGGATACAGGCTTTTCAGGAAAGACAGGCTGAGACAGCAAGGAGGAGGGTTTATACTCTATGCAAAGAAGTGGCTAAAGTGCATGGAGCTTTGCCTTGGACTAGGTGAAGAACCAGCTGAGACCTTATGACTAAGAACCAGAAGACAGAGCAACACAGGTGATGCTGTGGTAAGCATGCTAAAGACTGCCTCATCAAGAAGAGGAAATAAAATATGCTTTCTTTAGACATTCAGAAACCTCATGAATTGCACATCTAGGTACTCAGCCACCCTAATGCCTGATGGAAGGACAATAATGCTGAGCAAGCAACCCAAGATGTTTCTGGAACATATCAATGACCATTTTTTGACACAAGTTATAATGGAGCTGCTTGGAGAAGGTCTTCTCCTGGACCTCATACTCATGAGCAAGTCACTCATAAAGATGAGGTGACTTAACTCATGAGCTGACTTATGCCATGACTCATACAGCTAAAAATCCTGAGAGGAGATAGATAAATAGAAGGATCACAACCCTGAACTTCAGAAGAGCAAGCTTTAGTCAGTGATTTGCTAAGTAGAATCCCAGAGAAGACTACCTTAGAGGGCAAAGGGACCAATGTCAACCATTCATCTTTTAGCAGAACTTCCTGAAATGCAAGACAGGTCTACTCCAATCAGCAGAAAGTTGAAAAAAATTAGGAAAACCAAAGCTCAACTGGAGTTGACAGTAGCAAGGGATATGAAAGGCAAGGAATAAGTACTTCCACAACCATGCTGGCAGAAAACCAAGGCCAAAGAAAATGAAAGACTGGTGCTTAATGAGGGAGGATATTTAGTGAAAAAGGATATGGAAAAGGCTGAGATAGTTCTTTTGCTCTAGTTTTCGCTGGTTAGATCTCCCCTCTGACAGCCCAGTTCCCACTGCCTAATAAGTGAGAGAGTGGGAGTGCATGGAATGGTATTGAGAAAAGCCAAACATCATACTCATCTTTAAGGAGGGCAGCAACCACAAGAGAGCACAGACTGGTCAGCATCACCTTAGTCCCTGGGAAGATAAAGGAGCAAATCCTCTTGAGAACTATTTCCAGCTACAAGAAGGAGAATGTGGTGACTGGACCAGCCAGGATGAATTTACCAAGGGCAATTCATGTCTGACCAACTCATTTATTACAGTGAGATGGCAGGCTGTGTGCATAGTGGTACAGCTGGAAATGTCCTAAACTTTGACTTTAGCAGATCTTTGACATGGCATTCCCAGAGCAACATTTAGACAATGAGTAAAATATGAACGGATAAGGTGGGTAAAAATTTAGCTGGACCATGGGGCTTGAAGTACAGTGATCAGAAGTAAGAAACCTGAACAGACTGTCAGTTGCTAATGATTATCTCTCAGAGGCAAATACCAGTAGCAAGAACATTCAACACCTTTTTTAACAAGCGGGATGATGGTCTAGAGTATACTCTTAGCAATTTCGCAGATGATAGAAGACTGGGGATAGTGAATAGGATGTTTGGCTCCTCCTCCTTATACAGGCTAGAAAAAATGCGCTAGGAGGAACCTCATGAAGCTCAACAAAGGCAAAGCTCTGCACCAATACTGCACCAAGAATGGAATAACCCCATGCACCACTACAAGGAGCCAACTGACTAACAGCTGGAGATGACCTCACCTTCAAGCTAGACCAGGCAGGGACTTTCTTCTCGGAGGTACACAGTGGAAGAGACAGCATGAAACCTGGAGGTTTCTCACTCAGTACAGGTTACTATGAAGGTGGTCAGACAGTGAAGCAGATCCCAGAGCAGCTGTGAAATCTCCTCCTTGGAGACATGTGAGACCCATCTGGACACAGCCCTGAACAACTTTCTCTATCTGCAGGGTGTTGGACTAGAAGGGGTTGCTCCCAACCCATGTGATATTTCTGTACTCCCAATTTGCAGCTGAGGCTGGTTCAATGTAAACAGTAATTCTCACTCTTTCACATCTCTGCAAATTAACGACATGCTCACTGAAGAATCACTTCTTCCTTGGACTGACTCTGACACCTACCTTTGCTGCCTTCTAGTTCTTATATATGAAGAGATAATGTAATTAATAACTTCCTATCTTGTCCATACTGCTCAGGATTTTATCAGACTCTGACATTTCCTCCTCAAACATCTTTTCCAGGTTGAAGAGCACTAATCTACCTATTTGCTGCTTCTGTATAAGCTATTCTCAAGTTCTCTAAACCTTTTCCAATTTTACTCTCCAAGTTTTGGAGGGAGGTGTTTCAGTCAAAGGGGTCAGCAGGTCTTCACACAGTGTCCTGGAAACAAGTGAATCATAGAGTCATACAATATCTTATGTTGCATTCTCTGGTGTTTCCCTAACAATTCATAATATTCTAATTACTTTCTTTACTCTTATTAAGCATTGAGGTAATATGTCCATTCAAGACAAGAGAACATCCAAAAGGATGGTTTGAAATGTTATCATATTTATAAACTTAAACAAGATTTGGTTATCAAGAACCTAGAGCCTAAGGAGCTACCTAGCAGTTTCTAGTTGAAACTGCCACAAGTCATGAAAGCTAGAAAACGAAAACAGGTAAAAACAAACATCTAATTCTCTAAAAAAGTCAAATGACTGAATAGAGGGCTAGGTATTACATTCATCAGAAAGTTTGGCAGACCCATCTTTCCAAAGTTATCCAGAAAGGAAAACAGATATATTTAGAGTACAGGTTAAGGATGAAGCCAAAGCATATGCCATAACATTGTCACTGAGAAGATGGAGGAAGAAACACAAGAGTTTAAAAGAAAAAGTCCTGCAAATATTTCTCAGTGATGGGAAGTTTATGGACTTGACAACACTGAGTATACACAAAGGGCAACAAGGAACAGTTGATGGCCATTTTGTGAATCTTTAGTGATTTCTAATTTTGCAGGAAGGTTTCAAAGTCTGGCTGATGACACAGCATGTAGTACTGTGATAAGAAGGTAACATAAATAGCAGCCCATGAAACTACCCTTGTCAACATTCTGTCATGTCAGACCTTATGCCAGTCTTGTGGCCATTTGCAAACAGTAGTCTGCGGTACTTGTATATGTTAAATTCTGGCTACATCAAGGAAATATAAAAAGTGGAACAAAGAGGATGCAGTTCAAGAATTATGACAATAATGCCACATGGTTACTCTATTCAAGCATTTAGAGAACTTGATAACTCAACAGCTGTGAGTTTTTAAAAAATATATTGACTCAACTCCTGCAGTTTTCATGGAAGATGCAAATCTTAAAATAGGATTTTGAATGAGCAGAATCTGCCACTATGGTTTCTCCAGCTATAAAAATAATGTTCATGTTTGTCAATTAAGGTGTTAGACATCATTCCTTGACTTGCTATTGGTTCACAATCAGCACTTATAGCTGAAGGAGTGTTGTAAACATGATTGGCTGCTTATGTTTACAAAAATGGAAAAGAGAAGTAACAGGAGAACATTGTTATCTGCCTGCCTTGTAACTCCACCTGTAATTAAGACACAGTCTACCTGCTGTCCTAAAAAAATTGGATCTTATTATTAATTGGATCTGATTACTTATTTTAATATAAATGAAAATGATTGTTTTTGTCTTCAGAGTGGCTAGGTAGTGCCCAGTTTTCCAGCAGAATAGCAGGCACATTCCACATAATATTTCCACCTGCTGTCCTTTTCTGTTCCTAATGTAGGAGGTAACAGTGGATTAACAAAAAGGCAGAAAACATCTCCCTTGTTAGAAACCCAGCCTCTTCACATTCCAACAAAGCCAGAGGGAGTTTCACACCCACACTCCAAAGGAGATCAAGTGTTTGACTGATCAGTCTTCAGAAAGTACTTCAAAATCCTGTGGTCAATAGGCAAGTCAGTGGAAACGACTGCCAGAAGAGTCTGTCCAAACAATTTTTAGAAGTCACTACATTTATTAATAGAAAGTGAACATGACTTGTAGAATATACATCTTGTTTTAAAAAGTAACTTTTCTTATGGATTACAGACTTTGCTGACAATGGTACAGTGATAATATTCTGTGTTGAGATTTCTGCAGGGAATTTAACTGAGTCATGCATAGCATTCTCATTGAAGCAACTTGTGTTCAAAACAAAAAAATTTGAAGAATCTTACAATAAGTAAGATTAAAAACATGTATGATTTTTGAGGTTCCTTACAACCTGTGGTAAGAGTAAATCATGAGCTGCCACCCTATTGTGGGGATAACTTGTATGTTCATCAAGGAGCTACACTGAGTCCCATAATGGGCAGTATTTTTTTTTTTATAAAGACCTGAAGGAAATATGAAATCTTTCTGGAAGTGTCACAGAAGGCATGAACTGCCACAGCATGGCAGCTCCTTGGCCGGACTCTCTCTGCTTCCTCTGCTCATGCTGTATGGTATCTTCAGTATAAAGTTCTGTGAAGAGCTCAATTTCCTGTAGTAAAAATGTATTTTCTCCCTTTCAGTTATGCTGTCTTCAACTGGAACAACTCTACTTGTCCAGTTCAACAGACTTCCACTCCCATATTCTAGATGTCTTTTTGCCTATAGCTTGCTTCATAAACCTTTCTTTGGGTGTTTTTCCTTGTTTGTCTGAGATGGAAGTCACTGGTTTAATCCAAGAGAAAATGTACAAACTATGGGGTACTCTTACCTCATTTTGGCTAGTCTGTTCTTCCTCTGCTTGCTCATCCCCTTCATAATCAGATTTCTCATCTGATGACCTCCTCTGACCCTGTTAGTGACTCCTTGCAGATCAGGATGCATTCTTATCCATTTATAGTATCTCCTTGCTTTTCTCATCACTTTTCTTTCTTCATCCTTTATTTCACAATAAAGATTATGTTTTATTTTCTTCCATAAAAAAAAAATCCAGTCTTTCCCCACTGTTTCCAATCTCAAAGATCACACTGTAATTTCTGTCAGGTGTGTTATGCCCTGATTCAACCATCTTTTCTGTTCATCTGAGGTTTCAGAACCTTTCTGTTCACCCTTTTATTCAATTGAACCTACAGTAAGTATTACTATATTGATCCACATCTCCTTGAGGCTCAAAATCAGTCCCCTCTCCTCACCATGTTCACTTGTCGTTCGCCCTTATCACAAGAGCCAAACTCCTCTTTTGAATTATTTTCTTCCCCTAGCTTCAGTGACTTCAGGAGCTTTGCCCTTTCACGTTTCTCTTGCCAATCACTCTGTTAATCTGTACTTTCAAGGACCATGCATGTTCACACATGATTGTATGGAATTCTGATTTTAGCTCCTTTCCGAAACTCCTTTGCGTCTGCATGTGTCTCAGTAATCTCATCCACTAACACAACTGCCATTCCCATGGAGAGGCGCAAACTTGTACCTCTGCTTCATCCAAAATATCTTGGCTTGCCTCTCAACTTCAGCCTCCTCTGATAGCTATCAGTTCAAATGCAGTATGACTCAAGCATGTCACACACTCCTCTCTTCCCTAGTCAGTCCTTAGAACTTCCCTCATTTACAACTGCTGTGAATGATGGGATCACCAGACTTGTCAGACAGGCAGGTGATGCAAACAAGTTTTTAGGTCCAAAATCCAGATCAAATTCCATTTTGAATCTTGTTTCTGGAACTGAAACATTAAAAGTTTTTACCAAATTTTTATAATCTTTGCCTTCAAACCCCAAAACCTTTTCTTGCTGCTCTTAACAGAAACAGCATTCACACTATTCCTGCAAAGGCCATTTTTCTAGGCTTCACTTTTTGACTCTCCTCTAGCTCCTTTTTTTTTTTTTCTTTTTGCTATCACATAAAGAATTAAGTGAGTCTTGTTGGGGTTTTTATAAAGAATGTCTTCCAGGCATATTTCCACTTTTCTAGCTGTCTTGTCCATTCTCTGTATGTCAGTTTTTGTCTGCAACTGATCACCTACAGGAGTTTTTTTGAGTTTTCCTTTACTGCTTCATAGGTTTGAAAGGATAGCCCTGCAAATGACCAGACGTCCTGCTCTAGTGAGTGTGCTAAGTTTAGGATTCCCTGGTGCTCCCACAGTGGAAATAGTAATGATTAATGTGTACAGCTTGAATTTTTAACCCACTAAATCAAGATCAGATATGTACCACTGAATCAGCACATCACATTGGCTGGAACAGACTAACAATAATCTCTAGTCCAGCCCCATGCTCAAAGCAAGCACAGGTGGAGCAGGATTCCCAGGACTGTGTCTGGATGGGTCTTGCATCCATCCAAGGTGGGAAGGGACCACCTTGTCCCCTCTGGACATCTGTTCCAGTGTCTGATCATTTTCATAGTATCTTGCCCTTTTACAGTGTCCCTCCAAGAGCACAGATTCCTCTTTTGAACACCCCCCAGTCAGGGATCTGTAAACAGCAAAAATATGTTCAAACTTCTATTTTTACAAATAAAACTGTACGCTGAATGAGTAAATAGAAATCTAGAGTTTGAGTCTATAATTTCAGGTAGGAGAAGGTATGCTCTTTTTTATTTTTAACTGATTGTAAATTAACAAGTTAGAAAGATATGTTTGATCTTTGTCACTTGTGAGCTAAGTTCAATGTCTTTCTCTATGAGTCTCAAAGAAACACTGAGGTCTTGGTGAAGAAATTACAAGATGAGACATTTTGATTTACATTATCAAAACATCAAAATACAAATTCAAACATTAGGTCGCTGAAATGCTCATTTCTTTTTTATATTTGCCCATTAACATTGGAAAGAAAAAATATGTGACTTGAAGCCAACAGACTTTTCTAAATGTACAATGCTATAATGCTAATATTCCTGTTCCAGACATCTGATTTTACAGCAGTGGAACTGTTCAGTCCATATCATACATAAGATATAATTTTAGGTAATTAATATGAAGTGTTCTTCAGCTCTAAAACAGTGGTACTGCCACACAATTTTTAATGGAACATTTAAACTTTCAGGGTTTCTTAGTTAAGAAGTCAAATGGGAAAAGAAGACAAAGCCATGTCCTTCATTAACTTCTTGTGGTGGATTAAGCTCAGCCAGATGCCAAGTGCCCACCAAGTTGGTCTATCACTTCTCCTCTTCAACTGGACAAAACAGACCAAATTCATCCTCTTTGCAAATTCTTTGCCACGTTAAGTTTAAGATAAAACAACACAGAATAAAATATGTTGAATCTCTTTCTACTGACCAATGCTTCCATGTCTGTGGGTAAACAAAACAAAATCTGTTCAATCCCACACTATTCCCTGTTTCATGACTCACTATCATCATCCAATCTGTGACAAGCTCCTCCTTTGTCCATAACCAACAGTTCTTGTGAGATCTATAGAGAGGTCTATAGATAATATGAAAATCATATAAAATACAAATGTCTGCTCAGAAGGTGAATAGAGCAAACAATTGATAGGTGTTTTACCACTCGGAAATCTTTCCTCTCTACATGTCAGCACCTCATCAAGAGCTTCTGATATTAGTTGTCTGCTCCAGAGAGCTGCCACTTTAGTGCTGAGTGATTGATTTTGCTTGTCAGGGACTAACAAGAGTTAATGTTTCTCCCATTGCCTTAAAGCTGATCAGCTTCTCTAAAAATCTCACCTTTAATAATGAAATAGTAATGCTTCAGCAAGGCTTATGATCAATCTCACCTAATTCTACCTTATAAGTCTTTCTACTTGAGCTACTCATACTGAGATCACTCAAGTCAAAAAAGAGAATTTATAGGGAATTATTCATTCGACCTATTTTAGATATCTACCTTATGCTTAAGCAAATCATGTCTAGGAGTGTCATTTTCTCTCTCATTGATTATAAAAGAAGTCTAGACAAAAAGTTCAAAAGATAGACACTGTTGCCATCTACTTCTGGTCAGAGAAATCCTACCTCTTCTTCCATTTATACTTTTACAGTGACATCAATTATAAAAGTCAAATGTTTCACTCTTAACACATAAGATCCAAGCACAATCTATTGGCATGGTGGACCTTTTATATACTCTTATTCTACAATGTTTTATATATATAAATATATGGAATAATAAGGCCTCTTAACAGGGTTCATAAACCAAAGTTTTCACATCTTCATGAACCAAAGTTTAAGCATCTCTGTGTCACCATTTTCAGAGATGAGTGGATCAGCTGTGTTTGATAGTTTTCAGATGTACAGAATGGTTGAGAAAAATAGATATTCCAGTAAACATCCAGAGAGATATGAAGTGGTGTGTTCTACATATTGTTCACATGTACAGTTAATATTCTTCCAACATAACTCTTGAAGGCAAAACTGGAATCATCTCTGTCATTTGATATTCTTACAAAAGCTCTTTTTAAGGACTTCAAAATTACCTGGAGGTCATGAGAATACTGAGGACTAAATCAAAAAGCCCTAGAATTTTGGTTACTTGTCTGACAAAATGCATCTGTCAAAGCAGTAAGGTTTCTGGTTATGTATATTTTAATGCTATATTTATTTTTTAAAGTTATACACTTGGAATGCATAAGAAGGACATGGAACTGTTGGAGCAAATCCCAAGGAGGGCCACAAAATTGATAAGAGGACTGATGTATTTCCCCTACAAAGACAGGCTGAGAATGTTGGAGCTGTTAAGCCTGAAGAAGAGAAGGCTGCATGGAGACCTCACAGCAGCCTTCCAGGATCTGAAGGGGAACAGAAAGCCAAAGAGGGACTCTGCATGAGGAACTGCAGAGATAGGACAAGGAGTAATGGCTACAAACAGAAAGAGGGGAAAATTAGGTTGAATTAGGAAGAATATCTTTACTGTGAGGGTGGTGAGATACTGCAGCAGGTTTCCCAGGGAGGCTGTGGATGCCCCAACCCTGGCAGTGTTTAAAGCCTTGAGCATCCTGGTCTAGTGGAAGGTGACCCTGCCCATGGCAGGGAGGTTGGAACTAAATAATCCTTAAGGTCCCTTCCAATCCTTAACATTCTATGATTCTATGGTTCTAATATGCTCATGTGACCTTCATCAAAGGATTAGAAGAGAAAGCGTTAAAAAGCATCAGGCTGCTGTCTTTTTGATCTCACTAAGGGTGGGATTCATCTCACTAATATTAATTATATAGAATCTGGACTCCTCTTATCTAAGTGAGTTGTCAAGGCTCCCTCTATAGTCAACACAGAGAGAGACTGGCACTTCCCAAATATGATCAACTGAAATGTAGAATAAATGTCTAAAGGATATTAGCTGAGTCCTTTTTGAAGTTTCTAACTCTATTCATTGATTAAAGAATATCTACCTGACTAGCTCAGAGCAAATAAATAACTTTTAGATGGCTAGAGGAACAAGAAATTAAGCTGGATCAAATTTTATCTTACTCGTGAAGTAACTGTTAACTTGTAATGGCTACCAGCCTTTGGCCAAAGATAAATAGGATGAAAACATTTTGGTAGTATGTGGTAGTATTATAAAAAGTCAAATTAGAACGGCCATCTGGATATTAGGAAAACCTCCACAGACTTATCATATCACCATGCTTATTGTAGACAGCGTTGAGAAAATTTCACTGAGCAACCTATAGAGTATCTTGAGTTCATCTGTTTGAGGCAGAAAATAGAGTATAATTATCATGCATGAATCTTAAATACTATTTTCAGAAGAAAAAAACTTTCTGAAATATATCCTACTATCTTTAGCTAGAGACATTTTATCTAAAATGTTGGGGAATGATAAGAGAAACACTTGTGAATCATTCAGTGAATTTTTAATAAGCAGCTTTCCCTTGGCTTGTTTAGAGCTTTCTCAAAGGAGTCTTGCTCTTGGATCATGCCAATTTAGTTGCAACATGAAATTAAAGGTGTGATAAGGGAGGGTCCTAAAAAAACACCTACCTTTGATCCAGTGCACTGTTAGAACAGTGATCTAATAGTCAGGACAGGAGGATGGAAGAACTATTTGCAGCTCTGACATTGGCTCTCTGTGACATTGCACAAGTCACAATTCTGCAAAGTCAGAGAAAATTATTAAGCTGGGGGAGGGGAGGAAGCTCCTATCCACTTTCAAAAGCACAGTCTCCATGTGGAAAGTGGAAAGTCTGAGAATAGAATTCAATCTTCACAATGAATCTGGCTTGCAGGAAAGTCATATTCCCCTTAATTAAAGGTTGAAATAGTACAAACATATTTTATCTCCCAGCACTACTAAAATGGCACACCCATGACCCATTAGCTTTTTTTACAACTGCATTTCAGTTCATCTCTATAATTGTTTGTGATATCAGTGGTTTAGCTTGTATAACTGGTATCAGGAATCAACATGGATGGATTGGAATTCTCCAAAGGATGAAGAAAATTTTACTATGTATAGGAAAATTACATACTTGGTTGCCAAAAAATAATTTGTTTCAACAATGAATACTGTGCAGATTCTCTAGAGATTACTCTTAGACCTACACAAAATCCCATTGATGTTAATGGGGCTTCATGTGTTGTCAAGAATTGACCCACCAGATGAGCTTGCAAAATTAGAGCTTTAAAGCAGTCATGTTTAAAGCTCTGTGACCTCGAGCAGACTGCTGAAGAAGTAGATCATAAGAAACAAGCTCTGTTTAATCAATGAAGTCGACTTACTGCCACGTTCTCACCCTGCTTCTTTCCTTTTCCCCCTGCAGTGAATAGAATATTGACCACTACCAAGAATATCCTCCTAATTAACTTCTAGACATAGTCCCTACTGTACAGGTTAGGAACTGCCTAAGCTCTATCCAAGAGCCCTGTGGACTAATGAAGTAGGTAGGATCTCCCCCAGACTTAGCACTTCCCTTTTGTGCACTTCTCTATCCTCCATTTCCACTTCTGATTTTTTTTCCTGAAGAGGGATTGAAGGACATATAAATGTTTTTTGCTTAGGCCAGCTAGGTGCCAAAGGAGCTACATAATTGGGTCACTAATATTGACAATTCAGAGGACGTCTACTCCCATTTTAAATTTCATACATCATTGCTAAATAAAATCAGGAAGTTACTAGTGCAGTCAAAAGGTGTTTATTGCCATTTCCTCATTCACTTTCAGGAGAAGTATTGTCTTTGACCAGAAACTCCACTACACCTTTAAAGTAATTCACGGGTTGGAAAAAACATAGATATACAAGTTATTCATTAGGTTAACTTGACAAGAAAAAGTGATTGTGCTAATTAAACAATTATTCTTCAAAGATTAGAGTATTGGAAAACTGTGGATAGGAAACAAGAGAGAGTAAAGTAGTTAGGTCAGTTAGATCAGTTAGGTCAGGTTGGGGAGGAGGATATTTACTGCCAGCAAAGGAAGTGAAGAGACTGGAGAGGAAGAAAACAAACAAATTCTGTTTGTGATTCAAAAGGTGAGAAAGATAGAAGACATCACAAAATAGGATGGGAGACAAGAAGGAAAGGTAGTTAGGGAATATAACCCAAACACATGTAGTTCGGCAGTAAATTTTTAAGTGTGTCAGAGCAAATTTGAACACAGGGCTCAAGGCCATCAGTCCTGGTTTGACTTCAACCCTTTTCTTCTTCTTCTGTTTCCCCCTTTTTTTTTCACGATGACATCATGACCATGACATAAAGAACCCATACTTCCTCAGTGCCTCTAGAGTTATGACTGCACTGAGAACAGCTTGTTGTGTATTTGTTTCCAAGGTCTTCCTGTGACATGCAATGAATTTTATCAACGTTCCAATCTTAAATGTTTTTAGTATAAGAATAGGGAAGTTTCCCGTTAAGTTGTATGCTACCCACAGCCATGGAATATGTGGATGACTTACCTAAGGATGTAGAAACCTACATCAAAGGGTATGGAAGCTGACTCAGTGAATATGGAAACTATTAATGATACATACCTGATACTTATGCGTGTGTTGGCGACTATCCCAGGCTTATGCCTTAACTTCTGCTTTGTCCTCCCAGATGTGTCATCATTGTGAAATTTGCAAAGCTCTGCTTACTAGAATGGCTTATATATTAGTTCAAAATAACCCTGTTCTATGCAAACACAGATCATTCCATATAAGGCTCTTTTCAAGTACCTTTAAGTTTTGAGCAATAGAGAAGGAGAAGTAAACATGGGTTAGAAGTTGTGGCACTGAAGAAACACCAGGAAAGAAACGTGATATGGTTCAGAAACAGATGCTTTGCCAAAACTGTGTGTGGTGTAGAGAATGTAGCTATCTTTGTGCTTGGCCTTAGTCACATACTATTCAGGAGAGACTGTAAATCTAATCATCCCAAACAAATCATGTGGCTGGTCAGAAGGCTGCATGTGTTGTGATGCTACTCTGGGAAAATTGCTAGACAAGGGCAAAAGGCTAATCACTGGCACTGGTGTTTGTGCTCATCTGGTCAGAGACAAACAGGCAAAAACAGCCATCCATCCCACTCAGCTGCATATAACTCATGCTTGAAGAGCCATATGCAGGGTCTAGCCAGTTTGTGCGCTCCTATGCACGTTCCTCTTCCAGATGTACACTTCTTGGCATAGTCTGCTGGGCAACTCAAGCCCCTAAAGTATTTTTTTCTGATTGGCTCTTGATCTATCTTTTCCACAATTGTTCTGGATCCAAGAGACAAAGATTTGCAGAATCTGCTATCTGTATATTCAGAGACAGAAGCATTTCGCTGCTTCTGCAATGGAAGCCTATTGCAGAAAGGTG
The DNA here is from genome assembly GCF_000277835.1 of Geospiza fortis. Taxonomy (NCBI): domain Eukaryota; kingdom Metazoa; phylum Chordata; class Aves; order Passeriformes; family Thraupidae; genus Geospiza; species Geospiza fortis. The sequence continues at coordinate 573,125 of NW_005054376.1, forward strand.
TGAGACGCTGCAAAGGTGCTGCTGATATTTGGGGATATTCTCTAGACATAAGACAGCATATGGGATAGGCTGAAAACAGAAGGATGGTAACTCTACTAAAGGCTGCTAAGACCCAGAACACATTCAAAGTTAGATAATTTTATTCTTACCTGAAAGATATTTAGTATTAAAGGAATATTGGAATAAAACAGCACTACACTGAGAGACCCGAGCTCTCACCTCATTATTGCATCACAAAAACAGTGTAGACCATTACATTATTCCCCAGGAAGAGGCATGTCAGTGAAAACTGTCCTATCAGACAACAGTTAATAAGGTTCTCCATATCCTTATTCTCACGCCAAGTTTTATGCTATGTATGCAATGTAGCATCACAAATTACATTAGTACCTAATGTGGTTGGATCCAATGAGTATCACAAATCTGGATGTTGTGATTATGTATCTGTTGTGTTCTGTGTTAGTATACTACAGTTCTAACCTACAAAGGATGCTGCTAAAGTTTATGATAAAAACCTGAGACTGAACAAGACTCCATGAAAACACAGTTCCTCTAAAAACACTCATATAACTTCAAACAGCATAGATACTTGCATATTATCCGACATTTTTTGTCCAAATTTTAATGCTGACCCTTCTTAGAATAATTTTATGTTTCAAATCTTGTCAAATTCCACAGGGAAAGTAGTAGGTTAAAAGATTCTGAGAAGAGATAAGAAGGGAGTCAAGTTTAGGTAATGACACAAATAAAACAGTTCGTACAATAGGAGTAGGAGTCCAGTTACGAGCCTGTTTGCAAGACACGCTAGTACAGAATAAATAGGTGACTTATGGTAACATGCTGAAGTCATCAAACCCAAACAGGACTTGGATAGTATGAATTCAAGTCTTGCCATTGTTAAGAATTTTTATATGTGTAGTTTGCATTCTGAAGGAGCTCTTTCAGGAACATTTGTGCTGAAAACAATAATTCAGATTTAAGAGCCAATATTTCAAAATGTTTTCTAACCAATGTGCATATCCACATTATTCTGAAAATTTATGTGCCTAGGAAAGAATTAAAAGTGTAAGTTTAAGGTAATTTGCTTCAGTTGCCTTGCTGCTTAAAGGGACTAATTTTCATAAACAAGATGCTTGATTTACATATATAAGCACACTGTCTTGAAAATAGCAATAGTAGCAGCTGAATTAGAACTACTGGTAGAAACTTAAGATCTTTTGAATAAGGCACTTCCAATATGCAATGCAGTACAACACCTTTCAACTTTAAATGTTTTCTGAAGTCTATATAAATAACTGAATGCTGATGTGTCCAGACAATGAATCATTTTCTTCAGCAGG
>NW_005054376.1:574483-593131 GCF_000277835.1 Geospiza fortis
CAGCAGGAAAATCTCGAGACATTTAGTCCAAGCATGCCTCAGATGTAGCTCTCCTCAGGAAATAGCTGATTTTATTATCAAGAGTGCTTTAAATTCCATGTTGACAGTGCAGTTGTTTGGAAAACTGTCAGACTTGGAACAAAGATAGGTGAACACATTAGGTGGACAGGTTGTCTTACTGCCCAAGAACTCAGGTGAAAAATCTCTGTTCATTTCTATTGACTCCTCTCAATACATTTTCCACTGGTATGTATGAGCTATTCCATATTTACTCCAGAGGGGCTAAGGTCCCTTTCTTAAATATTATCCATTCAATATTCAAGTAAAGGATCTAGGTCTCTCCCATACAGTCATTATTCTTACTGTAATGACCAGGGACATTTGCCTCATGGCCTATCATTTTCCTATGTGCAGTCTTTGCTGTAGCATATCTTAGACTTCAGCCCACAAATCTTTCTCATGGTGGCAAAACCAGCTGGAAGAGTTTTTATCCTACCCCACCCCGAGCCATTCATTTCTGCATTTTTCATAGGAGTTCACTGCCCAGTTTTGTTATGCTGTAAGCAATAAGACTGTGAGGCTGTGTTATAACATGGACCAGCAACTTAATCAGAGGTTAAAAATTAATGGGTTTTTTCACCCTAATCCAAGTTTCTGGCAATAAGCAGAACTGAAGTATGATTGGAGATCTGAGTAGCAGAGCCTGAATTTATGTTCTGAAGTAATGTTGTGCGGGCACATACATCTTCTGAACCCTATGAGTGATGCATTTCACCTTTCCTCAATGAGATGCATGTCTGTATGCTTCTTCTTCGCTCCTCATCCTCATGCTTATACAGTTTTTCTTTGAAACTGGATGAAATGGGTATACATTTTAAATGGTAGGAAAGCTGCATGTCAATAACAACAGTATAACAGCATACATAACAGTATAAATAACAGCAGTTGTGACATTCAGGTTTCGCTGGAGCAATTGTCATCCGGCCAGCTTTCCAGGAATTGTCCAGATGGAAAAGTTATCACATACAAAAAGTTCATTCAGTCAGTTTACTCAGCTAACCATCCCCTGTCTGTCATGAAGCTTTCATGTGGCATCCCATGTCTAAGTCCCAGATGTGCATCCTCATTGGCAACACTTTACTGAAAAGAAGGGAAACTGATTGCCACAAAACTTACCTACTAAAGTTCAGCCTAAACAGTGGCTCTTTACATCATTCCCAAATGTGAGCTGCACATACACTTAAAGTCACTGAAAGTCTATAATACTAATAAAGACCTTAGATTTGAAGGGACCAAAAAATAGGGGATTGAAGCAATGCTAGGGAAACACTGACAGAAAAGGAGTGATTGTTTTCCTCCTATCAGTGTTTCTATGTGTAGACATATATAATACACACATAGCAAGGAGCAGGAGCTTTATTTAGTGTTTAGATTTCCTAAAACTTTCAGCAAGAATGGGCTGAGACAAAGAGGAAGTTGTATGAAGCAGCAGTATATGACAGAGAAGAGTGTTATCATACTTAGCTAGCAATGCTCTCTAGGCTTTTCCAAAGAAAGGCTAATAATTACTGAGTGAATTTTTCAAGAGTCATAACTTTGCCAAAATCAATTCTTTGTCCAAAATTACTGGAATGTAACATAGAGAGAAAAATATGCGAAGGTTTTATATTTTGTTTCAGAAGAAATTTCCCCCAGAATCTCAAACTGAAACAAACCTTCTGGAAAAGGGTGAGTCCAAATTTGAGTCCAGATGACTTTTAAGTTTTTTAAAAAATAAGGGGAAAGTTAAAATAAACACTTAAGTGAACATGTCGAGCAACTACTGAGGCTCTCTGTAAGAAAAAATTACTTCTTAAATTGCCTACCTTGAGATGGGGGTTAAGCTATGTAGAAATAAATTCTTTAGTGAGCAGGGGGAGTACTCAGGAAGCTTGCTTTTCTATTTGCTTCAGTCCTTTGTCCCTAAACATCCACATCACAGTCCTTCACCAGGAAGCAACATGACGGGATTAGATACCTTGCTGCTGATTTTCACTACATTTTAGAGAACTCTGAGATCTTTAGCCTTCTGTTAATTTAATTTGAAAATATTTAACAGATTTATAGGTCATTAGATGTCATAAAATATATCACATAAGCTGTAATTTATCAAGCTACCAAATATAAACATTCTTTCATTTTCGAAATGAGGAATTTCCTTATAAGAAAGTGCCTTATCATACACAGCTATATAAATAACATAAAGAGCAATTTTCTTCCATGTAGAAAATCAGTTAGGATTTAATCAGGTAGCAAGACTCCAGTGGAAAAGACCTGGACTAAGCCAGGATACTTAGAAAACCAGCTTTCAGATAAAATGCAGTAGCTGATAGTAGCTGATATTTTCTGCTATGCAAATAAAATAAGTTAGCATGTAACTATTTTAAAATAGAAATAAAACTGTTGTGACAAAAACTTATACTATATTTCCACTGTAAAATGACTATTCATTAGTGACTAATGGAATGTCTCCCTCTCACCATTATAGTGAAAAATGTTAGATGATTACTAAGCAGCTTTTTTCTAAACCTCGCTGGAAAATAATGTATTATGTATTCTTTTCTTAACTTTCCTCTGAGGAATAAATACATTACCAGTTGATAAGTGATGCCTTCTTTTCAATGCATTTATTTTGAATTGTTGTGACCTGCTTAAAATACTAAAATTATTTATATGAGATTCTCTTATGTATTTCTTATGTGGGTGAGTGACTCAAAATTTGGCAGCAAAATAGCTCCTGTGTCAGGGATGAGCCTTTTGTAATCTCCCTGAAGAACTGCCACAATGATAAGCCACTCTTTGCTCATGCCCAGCAGTGCCTCACCACAATTTGACAGCTACAGTCCCTTAAGAGTCTTTCTGTGCTGAGGTGCTGAGCTGGACAATCCCTGTCGCTGCTGCTCCAGGTTGCTGTGGAACGCTGCAGGAGTTGGCAGCAGAGCTGGAAACAGGAAGACTCCTGGCTGTGGTCTTGGTATTCTTGCACTGACAGGTCAGTACCAGAGAAAGAACCTGAATGAAATACATTTGAAAAAAATAGGAAATCTGTCTGAAATGCCAAAATGTAGCAATCGCTTGGACTGGAGGAGTTTGGATGGACTTTGGGGACAAGACAACTGGTTACTGTTAGTGGTGAATTGAGAATAGGGTATCAGCTTCAGGAACGCGAGTTTGGGACTAAGATAGCTAGAGGATGAGCAGGCTGAAACAGAATGGGAAGTTGAAGGGAATCCTGAGACTAAATAAAGAAACTGGAGCAAGAGCTGAAGGAATGAAAGACAGAGAAGTTGGAAGTGGCAAGGATAACAATGCTCATGGAAAACTGTAGGAGGACTGAGAGAAGAGGCTGTGATCTTGTGTGTATGTGTGCGTGTGTGTGTGTGTTTGAAGTGAGTTATCCAGAATAGGGAGCAGGGAGTCAGGGCTCTTAATCCTGCAAATGGCTAAGCACTCTGACTAGACCAGGAACCTGGCGGTGAGCCACAGCCAAAAACACACAATGGAGCTTGGGGGTCTGGAGCTGCAAGAAGAATCCTCCAACTGCAGTCGCACTACTTTGGCAGTAAGTGAATGACAGAGAGACTATGTCCAGATTCTAAAGAGAGAAAAAAAAAAAAAGAAAGAAAAATAAAAGGAAAAAAAAAGGATCAGCAAGATAGATCTGAGTGCATGGGGACACTCCTGTGTCAACCATTACCTGTGGCTGACAAAGTCCTCTAGTAGATCACACCCTGGCAGCACTTAGACCTGAGCCCAGGTTTCTTGACTGTTCACATTCTTCTGCTGTCAGCAAACACTTGTGAAAGTTACTAAGGTTTGAGTAAGTCAGTATTTGGTCTTCAGTGGATTTGAGATTACACCCCCACAAAAAAGAATGAACGTGCATTCTCTCTTGTCTCTGGCTGCCCCTTCCTTGCTTCAGTATTAATGAGTGTAGACCCACAGGAAGAGGAGATGCAGCTCATAGAGCCAATTAGACATGGGACACTATTTTGCAGAGATGTCTTTCAGTGAGACCAGCAAGCTGATCTGATTTACTGTGTTGCCACTCAAGTGCTTATGTTGACAAAAGTTAAAATGGCAGAAGCTGCAGCAGAGACAGATGTGAATGCAGGGAATGTCTCCACTCTCGATTCTTTTGGACTCTCTGGCCCTACATTCACTTATACCAACCCTGAAAAGACACCCTCTTTCTCTGTCATTTATGGACTTTATGGAGGGAATGGCTTACTGATACTTTTACTCACTAATTGAATTGTAGGAACCTCCTTTCTGTAACTAAAAATTTGAACCCTGCTAATGGATGGCAATGCTGCAATCTGCATGGTGCCACGCAAGCAGATCTTGAGTTTCATTTGTTTCTTTAATTGTGCAGAAAAAACTTAAAATTTTAAAAATATCGGAGTTAGAAGGCTATGAAACTTGTAAGATAAGCATTCTGAGATAAAGAATTGAAGTTGCCTAGTGGAAAACCAAAATATAATTGTATAACTCAGTATCATAACAGCTATAAAATAGAGCTCCCTCAAAACAGCTCCAGAGTTTTTGATTTTTCAACTTTCATAATGCTCTTTTAAAGTTTCCTGTGCATGTGTAGTAGAACACAACCTCATTTGAATCTCTGATTAAATATTTTAGAAAGACTGAAAAACAAGGAGAAAGAGGTATGTGTGTTTTATAGGTATAAGCAAGCAACAAAAGGCACCATAGCTGAAAGAGAGTGAAATGAAAGGCACTTACATCATACAGCTTTCCTGCAATAAAGCTCTAAACACACCAAGGATTCTTGAATATTCCCTTGAGGTTGCTTATTGGCACCTGCAAAGCAAAAAGAACTCTCTGTATTGCATTAATTATAATGTCTCTGTACCACTACAAATAATGCAAAAGTACTTGCTTTTTCACTCAGAGGGAGAAGAATAGTCTGTACCAGTCAAATTTTTAAAACAACTATTACATTAATTACTTGAAATTCTATTTACAGAATTCATTTTGCTGTGCTTAGAATTTGATTGAATTATATAAATTTTAATAAAATTTTAATCATTGATTAGAGAAAATGTGTAAAGTTTGCAAAAGATGGCTCTAAGTCAGCAGAATCACTCTGCCTTTATAGGAAGTGGACTTTGGTTTGGTAACTAAATTCATTATCAATAAACTCATGGAGGAAACATTTCCTTTGTACCGGCGTATCTACTTGGAGATTGTGTACCTGCATAAAATGAGTTTGACTGGTGCAGGCTGGAGCTGCATTTGCAGAGCGGACTTGGGAGAATTATCAGGCTTGTCACCAAGGGGATGACAGATGATGACCAGGCTGTCATGTTGGTCACAGCCTGGCTCAGAGCAGAATACTGAACCAGCTAGTTGCTCAAATAAGTTGGTCTCTATAGGAATGATTGTCTTTAGACTGGACCAGAGAAGAAGAGGCCTTCCCTTTGCTACTCTTCATATCACCAAAGCCAAGCAGATTGATGAGTAGGAGGACTTCTACTTGCACTTGTGAGGTTGAGCATATGCATGATGGAAGGTTTTTGTGCTGTTTGAACAATAATTATTCCCACTTTTCTCCAAATAAAGGACAACGGTATTCATGTTCTCAAAGGATACTATAGAAGGAAAAAAGTAATTTATAATGATAACTAACAAGGTTTAGTATCAATTTTCAGAACAAAATATTAACTGCATGAAATGGAAGTGGAAGGGTCTAGGATTTAGTTATTTTGTTTTTAAGACAGAGCAATAGGGTTAATTCACTTCTGCCTTTTTTGCTAGCTCTGGCACATAGCAGAAGAGACACATTGTAGGACTTAGTGAGACTGAGTTAGCAGCTCATTTCATTGGAGACTTGTCCTACTGATTTAATTGTGGAACATATTCATTTTTCTGTGTTTTAAAGCTGTTATATGTTATATATATGATTTATGTGATGCAAAATTAATATACTTATCTTGCACCAGATGACACATTGGAGGATAACTGTAACTGAATGGATATTGATCAAAAGAATCCCCTCTAAATCATTATTACAGAAACTTACAACAAAAACACAACCAAAATGATTTTGTGGAAGCTGGAAATTGGTTGAGCAAAAGGTAGACTCACTTGAGGATGAGGAGGAAAATATTTACACCAATTTTCATGGATTGTCAGCAATACTGCAGCCTCTCTGAAATACCTGTGAATATTAGTAAGTTTTAGAAAATGGTTCCACCACTACAGTAGTTGTTCCAAGTGAGTAAAAGCCCACTTAATTAGAAGTAAAAAACATAAGACTTACACATTTGAAAGGTTTGTTGAGCTGCAACTTGAAAGCAAATTCAGTGGATACTACTGTATCACAGAATGAGTTAGAAAAGGCTTCAGGGAGTGTCAGAACAAACTGTACAGGCTTTTTTGCCAAGTGTCATTATTTTCTATGAACACATTGCATTATCTGGTAAAATAGTTTGAATGTGTCACCAGGTATGTCATGCCCACCTGCACTTGAAGATTATGTCTGAAAAGATCAACACAAAATCTCTACAGAGCAAATTTCACATTATTCACACTTTGAAAACCAGAAATGTCAAAGCTATTTGCCACAAGTGTACAGCAGCTTGGTAGTATGGACAGTGATGGAAATCTCTATTACATATTTCTCAATTCATTCTATACATAGCAAAAGCATAAAAAAGCCAGTGTGAAGAGTCTGAGTAAAAAATTATGTGTATCAGACTAAATTTGAAAGGTTTTGGTTGTTTTTTTTTACAGTTAATTGTTTTGTTAGGGTTGCAACAATAATGAAACTTACGTATTCTAACTCAAGGGCCTATATATATGAAACTAAATTAAAATATGCTTTCTGAGCAAAATCACTTACTGTGGTGGCAATGTGGGCTTCCACAATACTGTTAGTGAATACTGAAGTGCAACTGTACAACTGTAGAGTTTAATAGACTAAGTTCTTGACATCAGAAGATATACCATCTACTGCTTAAGACGGCACAGTCTAAGAAGAATAGGAAAATTATATGGAACTTTATTCCTCAAATCACAATTTGAAAAAAAAAACTTTTTTGTGTGTATAACAATAATGATAATCACTATTATAAATTATAATACTTCTTCTCTTCAGATTGAAAATATCTTGAAAAGATATTTAAAAGATATTGAAAATAATGACTTCCATGTCATGTAAAGGAGAATAACAGCCTCTTTCAAAAGCCAGGGAAAAAAAAGGAGTCTTAAAGAGTCAATGAGGTCCTCAAACTTAGAAGTGCCTGAAAAATCTATTCACAGTGAAATCTGAATGAGAATGTTCATCTCTCAATGAAAGTCAAAGCTGATCAGCCTTAGTCTTTTAGACCAAGGTTCCTCTTAGGGATCCATTGTAGACCTAGTGCTCATCGATATCTTCACAAACTGAGCGCAGGCCTTGAAGGAATACTAAGTTTGCCAGTGACACTAAATTTGGAGGGACTGTTGACTCCCTTGAAGGCAAAGAGGCCCTTCAGAGAGAACTTGATAAATTAGAGGGCTGAGCAATCCCCAACCGTATGAAGTTCAACAAGGGAAAAGTGACAGATTCTGCACCTGGGATGGGGCAACATGAACACACAGACAGACTGGGGAATGAGAGGCTGGAAAGCAGCCCTGCGGAAAGGGATCTGGGGGTCCTGGTCAGTGGCAAGCTGAACATGAGCCAGCAGTGCCCTGGCAGCCAGGAGGGCCAGCCCTGTCCTGGGGGGCATCAGGCACAGCATGGCCTGGTGGGCAAGGGAGGGGATTGTCCTGCTCTGCTCTGAGCTGGGGCAGCCTCACCTCCAGTGCTGGGGGCAGTCTGGGGAGCTACAATATAAGAAAGACATGGAGGTGTTAGACAGCATCTAAAAGAGGGCTACAGAGACGGTGAAGGGCCTTGAGGGGAAGCCGTATGAGGAGTGACTGAGGTCACTTGGTCTGTCCAGACTGGAGAAGAGGAGACTGAGGGGACACCTCATTGCAGTTACAGCTTCCTTGTGATGGGAAGAGGAGGGGTGGGCACTGATCTCTTCTCTGTGGTGACCAGTGACAGGACCCAAGGGAATGGCCTGGAGTTGTCAGGGGAGGCTTAGGTTCAATATCAGAGAAAGGTTCTTCATCCAAAGGGTGGTTGGACACTGCAACAGGCTCCCCAGGGAACTGGTCAGAGCACCAAGCCTGACGGAGTTCAAGGAGTGTTTGGAAAATGCTGTCAGGCACATGATGTGACTCTTGGGAGTGGTCCTGAACATGGCCAGGAGTTGGACTTGATGATCCTTCTGGGTCGCTTCCAGCTCAGGATACTCTATGACTCTATGATTCCATATCTCTAATTACTACTGTCTGTAAGAGAAAAACTGTAGACATACATTCACTTGATTTTGTTGCATGCAGAACAGAAGAAATGAGAACAAATTTAAGCAAAGCTCACGTGGGTTTACATTACAGGATTTGTTTCCAGATTATGACCACAGAAGACAAGGTGATTAAAAAAAAACCCCAAAACACCCCAAGAAACTACTATCTGATCTTTCAGATTTTGTGTGTTAGTTGAAGACTTAGAAATTAATTATGTTGATGCTTGATTACCATTTGTCAATAACCCAAAAATTTAAATTTCTCATCAACTTTTACCTTAGTAGACTCTTAAAAGCCTGAAATTCCACAAAGGAATGGAAATGTTTTCCCTCTTTCCAGGCATATGATTATTTTCTGAACTAATATCCATGTAGAGACTTTTAATTTTTTGCCAATTACTTCCCCCAAAAAATTTATAATTCCCCAACGAGATTTAAATAGAAATTGCATTTCTTCAGCAAGCCTGAATCAGCAGGACATCAGTCTACATGTTGAAGACTATTTATAGTGAAGGGGAAAATCTGTGTATGTGCATAGGTGTCTTGCTTTAAGGTTTATATTCTACTGAAACCAAAAATTCTTCTCTTTATATCCTAGAATGCAAAACAAATTTTTACCTTGGGTTGTTCTTCAAAACTCAAAGATCCTAACAGCCATGCAAACACTGTTTTAAATATTTTTCTGTGTGTCAAGAATTGCATAGAGTGTGGTTATTAATCTTCAGCTTCATAAATTCCCCCCACGCCCTGAGATTCTAAATTAGCTGACAGGGTCAAAAATTCTCCTTAACCAGTTGGACAGAAAATGAACCTACTTACCTTGTACACTGCTACATTTTCATCAGCAGCAATGTAATTGTCTTTCATGGTACTGAGAAGGTACCTATGTTGGAAGATGGCAAGGACTTCTGTGGCCAGAATAAACAGGAAGGTAGAAAGTGGAATTTGAAAATATTTATATTTCTCTTCAATAACTACTATGTTGTTTCATCTCTGTTGAGAACATACCTACAGCTGTTCTTCTCTTCAGCTTTCTTTAAGAAAACTACTATTATATTTCCTTATGTCACATTTCCATAATAACACTGAACATATGTTTTGCTTATCTGACCTTAGAATATCAGATAAATGCAAAAGTATTGTAGTCAGTTCTTTCATTCATGTGTCTGTCTTTATTTTATTTTTGTCGGATACTGTTTTCTTCTTACACAATGTAATAGGAATGCGACAGTGACAAGTACGGGTGTGTCTTTCAATAATTTTTCATGCTGAATTTGGATCTGTCTTTAATATGAGGTTTTTGTACAATACATAAGGCACTGGACGCATGACTTTCAGATCTTGATGTGAATTTTCACTTCCAGCCAGGTGACAGACACAGACATGTGAACAGAACACCTGGGTTAACCTTCTGTGGTTGAGAGTATTCCTGCAATGGAGCAGTACTATCATTCATATCCCCACTGATTTTTAAACTCACTCCTGTAAGTCAGGTTATCTGAGCCAATATACCTTTTCAGAGCTGACTGTGTCAGTTGTTAGAGGTTGCCTGTTCTTGGTGGTGAAGGAATTGTGAGAAGCCATTTGATGACTCTCAGCATGACTATGTTATTTCTGCATATCCCTATGCAGTGGATTGGTTCCAGCTGGACCTTTACCAAAATTGAACTAAATACGTGCTTAGGCACTTTGGTGTTTCTAAAATCTCCTTTTCTCTCATGCTTTATTCCAACTGCTAAATAAAGATGTCTTCTTTTAAGGAGTTGTTTGTCAATATCGAAAGAAAAACAGGTGCCTGAAACCAGTCAGATCTGCAGCATGATAGACATTGGTATATACAGGATAGCACTTGCCTCCTGGGTGAAAATAAAAGAAGAGCGAGATGGCACACAAATACAAACTCAGCATCAGACAAGTCAGAGAGGAGCCAGAGGTGAAGTCACTCCTGTAACATTGGAAATGACATGTTAAGACTCTGGAAAAGGCTGATACTGACTCCATTGCCTACTCTTACAGTTACAACTCTCTGCAAAAAAAAAAAAACCTACAACACTTTTGAGTTTATTACTCCTTGAATACATATACATTCTCTGCCTGTGAATGAATACTTATCTTCAGCAAAATTGTATTTGCTGACTCTGGAAGTTGCTTTATAAAACTTTGACCTTTGAAGTTAATGAGAGTATTATCACCTGACTAATGGAGTATGTCCATAAAGCATAAAAATCTGTTTTGTCTTACTAAATGCCACTTGCTGATGATTTTCTTTGGCATGTTTCAAGTAGGCTCAAGAAAAACTAATAAAAAGAATAGAATTTGAAATAAGCCCTGAGCCCTTGGCTTCTCTAGTTTCCTGCAGAAGCAGGGAAATTTCTTCTGTGATGCCATCTCCAGTTTCTTTGACATGTTCCACATGACAGAGTCTCAGAATAGAGCCAGGAAGATGAACAGTTACTGTTCTCTGCTCTGGACTTAGTTTTAAAGAAATAGAAATGATTTCTGATACATTTTTAATGGCTGACAGGGTTTTTTTCCCTTGCCCTTCTGCAGAAATTTGAGCAAAATGTCTATTCCTTTGGGAAATCCCAGTGTTCCAGACTGTAGGTGTAGAAAATCCTTCATTGCACTTTAGAATCACTTCCACATACAGAAACAATTTCAAGTAGTTCTGAGGTCTTTTGCAGATATTCCTTTCAAGACTTCATCTTGTCTGGACCTTGAACTATTGCAGTCAAGTTAATTAGAGCAGCCTTTACAGGTTCAAAAGATTTAGACAACAATTACAATACTGTTTTTACAAATTTTCAAATACCTTTCAAATAGTTCCTCTCTGATACATGTATTATATGGGAAAAAATGTAACACTAGGATGTTTATATATAAAGATACTATCTTCTGCACTCATTTGGGCTGACCTGCATGACTAATTCATGACTATGCTATTTGTGAGTAATGGCATCATCCCATATTTATTTTAAAGAACCTTATAATATGTAGTGCATATGCATGCCTGTGATAATCTAAGATTGTATTTTTGAGGACTGTTACACTGTTTTATTATAGCCAATACATACAGCAATGCCTATGGTTAATGCTGCTTGACGCTTTCAATATAAGACATTTTACATTGCTATCTTTGCTGAGTTTAAACCATTTGGATTGCAACTTTTCAATATATAACCCTTGATGAATTTTTTGAAGGAATACTTCATCTGAAAACATTCAGTTGGTGGCCGGGTTTGGGGTTTTTTTGTTTGCTTGTTCATTTCTTTCTTTCTTTTTTTCCCAGAACAATGTTAAAAAAAATGTTACTCTTTGAATAGCTTTTGTAGTTTTCATTATTGGGATGTGCCAACAATACAACCTGACAGTGGATCGACTCCTTGAGAAAGCACTCGCTGGAGTGTCTTGGTATCTCCTTTGCTCAGTTCTTTTCCTTGTTGCTGCCTAGTGATCTTAGGTAAGATTACAAAAGGTAGATGTAAGGAACTTTAAAAGGCAGGAGTTCCTTACAAACCTTGTTCAAACTACACTCACTTCAGTGAACCAAGATGACAAAAATACAGTAACATCAACCAAAACTGCCACAGGCATTTAGTTAATTTCTCTGTTTGATTAGGCATAAGTTGAGATCATTTTGATTTATTAAGTTTATTTTGTTGCTTTTAAAAATAATGCATGTGCTGCAACACAAAATACTTAATACCAAAATGAAAGATAGTAATTGTGACTTTGTATGTTTGACTTTCTAGAGGAAAACTCATTCCCCATTACATTCCTGTAGAAAGACTGATAGAAACATATCCATGCCCTTCTAAAACACAATCTCCTTGTGTGAGGACAATAAACACAGTCCAAGATGACATAGAGGCTTGATGGGAAAACCTAGTAAAGTGTTTACTAGTGAATTTACCCTTGTCTATTGATAGCAAAACTTGTATTATGATACCAAATGATCGCCAGTGAGCAGCTGCTAAAATATAACAGAGCAAATCCAGTAGAATTCAGCCTATCCTAATACAGGCAAACTTCTGGAACAAGGCCTTTTGTTCCAGTGCCGCCAGTCTAAACAACAAGGCTATTGACTGCATGTGCCAGCCTTTGTTACTGGGGGCTACCTGAAAAGATTAAAATTGCATGAATCTGCAATTTCAGTTCCATCAATTCTCAGCTGCAAAACCTCCATCTGTAAACTGACCCAGGAGGAGCAGACTGTTGACTTAAGCTTCGATGTTAAAGGGTCATACTGTCATAGTCTATCCCTAGGAAATCAATTAATTTCTAGTGCTAGTGCTAGATAAGTCTCAAGAAGCTGTAGCATAGTTTTGATCTTTCGTATTGCCACATTTATTGCAAAAGGTCTTGAATTCATCTACAGAACCTTACCTCAAATCAGTAAGTTCTTTAGACAACAGAAAGGAAACAAAATGGAAGGCATTCAGACCACTTCCTCTTCCACTTTGTCACAATTTTACCAAGCTATATACTGACACGAACATGCTTCTCCAAAAAGTAACTGTTTGTGAATCATCTCTAAGATGAGCCACTAAAGATTCCTTACCTTTTTCACCTCTTCCTTTACAGAATATATTAATATTTTTGTTCAGGCTACATTGAATCCAGAGTGAAATCTGCAGGCCAATGATGAATCAAGTATACATTTTACTTTCCCTTCTCTATGCTGAAAGGCAGCTTGCACAGTTTTGTGAAAAGTTTTTCAAGCACTAAGCCTGACATTAGCATAATATTCTTATATGAGTCAAGCTTCTGGTAAGAAGTGCTGGTAGAATTAGGCTGCACCGCAGTGTACTGAAAAAATCTACATTATGATGATTACAAGAAGACTAAATTGTCCTGGTTCTTGCCAGGACAGGGGTAATTTTTGCAGTAGCCAGGAGGGGCGTGGCTAGGATCCAGAGGTTATTCTGCACCACCTCAGATCGTTTTCCAGGGATGGGGAAGGGCTCCCTTCTGAGTCGGCATAGCGTGGCAGAGGGAGCGGTTGGCTATTGTCTATTGTCAGGGAGTTTCCATGGGAATAGTTTGGGTTTTGTACCCCCTGTCATTAGTATTATTGATTGTAGCATTTGTTTTCCTATCTCATGGCTGTTTCCAATATATTGGTGCTGAATCTTCAAACTGAAAAAAACCCCTTGGATCTTAATTTCATATTGTTTATTCATAAAAAGGCATTTCTATTGCTTTAGAAGATAACTTTCCTCTACATTGTTCAGTTTTCCCTTTTTCAGCTATTTAAGAAGATTGTGAGGCTTTTTTATTTTTCTCATCTGAATGGAAAAAAATTGATGTTTTTTAGTCTTTCTCTAATTATCAGAAGAAACATCCTGTTCTTTCTCAATGTTTACAAATGTCCTTGTTTTCCTAAAGGAAAACAGCTAACAGTTTACCACCCAAACCAGCATTCTCTTCATTGGAAAACACTGGTTTTAGGATTTGGAAAAGACTTGATAGGCCATGTTGAGAAAAAAAAATGCTGGATATATTTGCACTCTTGAAGATCAACCTGTAAATGCTATACCCATAACCAGAAAAAAACTCCAAAGTTCTCTATGAAAAAATATCCTGCATGAGCTGTAGCAGAATATGTACTTCATTAAAAATCTGTAAGGCTCTCTGCATTCTCTGTAAAACCACAGAATTTCAGATGTCCCTATTCTCCATGTACTTACTCATCCTAAAGTGTACTTAGTCATGAGAACACAAATTACAAATTCAAAGAGAAAAGCAAAGAATGTCTGTCTTTCAGATACAGTACCTACATTTGCATCAGTCCTCAACCTACAGCTTTCTTAGATTATGACACCTCCTTTCAAAACTGAAGAGGACATTCCCTAATTTAATGTTCAGGTAATGCACTCTTCATAACAATCATTACATTGACTATGAGAACGAGCAAATTGTTATGGCTGATCAGACATTTAAAGTGTTCTATAAGGATAAAATTATCCTTCGATGCTCCCATCCCAACCCAACTATTAAGCTAGGATTTTGTTTTCTTAGTCCTTTTATAAACCTGTTCTCCTCCTCACCAAGGCAAGGGAAGCTACATTCCAGTGGTAAGACAGTACCACTTTGAATAGAGCCAAGGAGCTCAAGAAGGTAGCTATAAGTTTTTATCTCTGATGTGGATGTAAACAACTACACTCTCCTGGTGACCAACAGGGTGAGCTGAAAGGGTGAGCAACTCCATTGCACAAGATTGTTTTTATTTTAGATTTCCAGTTTGAGGATTTTAAACATAAAATCATTTTCAGTTAGGTAGTATTGGTACATCTGCACTTTCTATGTGTATTCTCCAATCAGCTGTTCAAATTGCCTTTTCCATGGTGTTTTCGCCTCATTCAAAGCAGAAATCCTCTCCTAGGAATAAATCAGAAATGTGTAGAACGTATGTAGACTAACCAGGGATGTAAAGATATTGATCTCATCTCTGTCAGCACTGGCTTCACAGTGTCCATAGTCAGGGCTACCTACATCTGTTACAGATGGACGTTGTTGCATGTAAGATTCCAGTTTCAAATGTTGCAGAACTGGAAAGGCAGGTGGTGAAAGTGTCAAGAAAATGCACAAAGAGAAAAGCAAGTCCTGCAGATAAAACTTGCATTCTGTCCATGTAATTTAGTCCTAATTCTGTTGTAAAACTTCTGTTTGATACTAAGCAAGCCATTAAAACATAGTCAAGCATGGATTCTACATAGAACTTTGGAAAGCCAATTCAAGATATTGGGTATTTAGCTAGAGGTACAAAAGCATCTAGTATTTACACCTGTAAGAAATATCAATAAAAATGCTACTTTAAAAATAAAAGATACTATCTTTTATTAGGTTTTTAAATCTAGGCCTCTTTAATTGAATGGCAGAAGTCAGTGGACAACTCTGACAATATTTGTTGTAATTTCATGTCTTAGTTCTACATGGGTAGAGAACGGATAAAAAAAACAACCTTATTTAATGGGCATATTGTAATGAAAAATTATTAGTTTTTCAAAAAAATGGCTACATTGAGTCTATCATTGAACTCCACAAGGAAACAGTAGCGTATTGATAACATTCTTTCAAAGCAAAAATTTGGGGAAACTGCCCTTATCAATAAAGAACTAAATACAATAATGTCAGTCAAAAAATTACCAAGAATATATTACTCTAAATATTGCCATTCCTTCCTCCAGTTATTTAAACTGTATTGTGTTACTGTCTTAATCTAATCTAGAATCAATGTTTTTCAGATCAATGGAAGGAATGTCTCAGTAGTTTAGAGAAATAGGAGGTCCTCTCTCCCAGACTTTCATGTAAAGAATCTTGTTCAACAGTTGATCCTTCAAATGATCCCACTTTCCTCCAAGTGTTGAAAACTATCAAACTTTTATCTGCCTGAAATGGCCTCTCTTGGAACTGCACCCACTACAAAATGGGAAACAAAACTCTCAGCTCTGGATTATTGGAAGTACACATTGCAAGAAATATTTTTTCTATCATTTCTGTTTCTCCATTTTAACTTAAACATGTCAGACCACTTAGGAGAGAACAGACTGAGATGGAAATGAGGAAGAGGTGAGGAAACTCAGAGGGACAGAGAATAACAAATTACAATAATGAGCAGCACCCCAGAAGTTGTGGGCAAATGAGCATAGGATCAAAATAGGAGAGAAAAAAATATTACGTGCAAAGGGATATTATGCATTTCAGACCTAAACTGTCAACATAACCTGGCCATTACAGAGATTTAAACCATTCAGTTGTCTTAGATCAAGAAAGACTGGGTTATAGAAACATGAGTAGGATTAATTTCAAGTTTCTCTAAGCAGTTGCAGAATAGGTGACATAATTCTGATCAGTAAAAAAAAGTCAACAAAATAAATCAAATTGAGACTTTTATTCAGCTGACCAGACATAGGCATCTGCATTAGGATGAGATGAAGCATGCTGGGAATTCCACCAACGATGCTGATTATCTTTCCTTTGACTGTGAAAAAGTGCATAGGATGATTGGATGAGGTGTTAATGCCTACAGCACAGACCAGACCATCCCATTTAGCCATATCAATCCTGCCTTTTGAAATCCTTCAGCTAATCACTGGCTGTATCTCCATGACTAAATGCTTCCTTCCTAAGCCTTACTCCCAAATACTAAAAGGCAGATAATCACCTTAATATAACCAAACAGAAGTTACTGATAGTCACTTTATTATCGAGAGTTATGATCTTGGGCATAAATCTCTGCATATTAAATATGTCTGTGATCCCTTGGCTAGAGCAAATCCTAGAGATGTAGACCCATTCCCATACAATACAGATCTCCATTATATTTTCAATACTGTAAACTTTCAGCTAGCTGTGAACTACCACCACAACTATTTCAAATTCAGCTGTTCCACCATCTATGAAGATCTTTGTAGACATTACAGTGGCACACAAATAGGTCAAAATTGAGTTGATCTTTCAAAGGAACTTGATTCCATTATCTGTATTTCACCCACAAATTAGAACATTCTTTATGCAGTTAAACAGAACAGTTGTCCTCCTGACCTTACCAGGAGTGCCACTAAGACAACTGTCCACTTCAAACGGGAAGCTCTGAATGCACATTGCAAAACTTCCTGCCTGGCTGACATTGTCTGCTTCTTTGCCAAGGTGGATTAACCAAGGCTGCTTAACCACCTCTGAAAACATTTGCTGCCACTGTCAGAACTCAAACTGGCCTGGCTTTCCAGTCTTCCTAGACTGCTCCATTACTGCATTCTATACAACTTCTCTTCTGGAAATATTTATATGCAATGTTAGGAAAGCCATTTAGGAAGTTGTCAGTAAGGCTGGCTTCAACAAACAAGACATTATTGAAATTTGATGCATCCTGCCTCCAGTGAGGAACACAAGAAACACCTTAATAAGAAAGAAACAATTATTTCGACAATTCATCATGCAACATTTGGACAACTTGATTTTTTTTTCTAGAGAAAGCAAGATGAGAGCAAGCTAACATGGAACTTTGTGCAGCAAAATACAACTGCAAAAAGCCATCACAAAAACCTGGTACCTCTCAGATACTTGTACCATAGCACTATCACACAGTATTTTCGAATAGTGTGATTGATTGTCCTGAAAAGTCTTACCAAGCAACAAGGACAAAAGGTTAGAATGGAAGGCAAAAAAGAATTAATGGCAATGCAAGCAACGAATATGTGTAAAAGAAGAAATTCTTTCACTGAAGATGAATTGTGGAGCATGGTTAGAACAGTAAAAACTAGTGTTAACTGAGCTTTGGCTCTTTCTTTGAAATACGAAAAATGTAAAAGTACTGATCAACAGTACTTCTTTTGAATCATCCAGAAAATCAAAATGCTTAAGACCTGATTTACTGCAACGCTGAGACCCTTAGTACAGATTAGGATGCTCCATTTTTTTTGCCTTTGCAAAGCAAAGTAACATCTTCAGCAACTACTGCCATCATCTCTTTGCTATCATGTGAATACTGATTACCTTCAAAGACTGTCCTTCAAAGGGAGGCTACAACCGTGACATTACTCTGTGTACAGCTCAAAAAGGATTTGGCCCACCTTGTAGGAATGGTGATTTACTGCTCATCTCCAGGAGGCAGCCACAGAGTTCACTACATCTTAACCATCTTAATTTTGAATGTAGGCCCATCCTTCCACCAAGGATCCTGCTCCTGTCACTGAACGACCCCCTCTTTCGCCACCCTAGATTAAGCCTAGCCCTTAAATATATCAAGGAGTGGATTAAAAACCTTTTTGTAGACTAGTTAGAAGATTAGGAAAGTATGAAAAGTATGAAAGTTCTTAGATGTTTTATCTGCACTAATGATGTCCATCTCAAAGACCAATACAGAATTTCAATTGTTGAGACGCAGGATGTTGACCTTGGAGACATGGACATATTTGTCATAAAGAATGGCAGATTAATCAAGTCTGAGAAAAGAATCTCCAGCTCTTTCTACATAAATCATCCAAAGCCCATTAATGGACCAACGCTTTCTGAATGACTCTCTACTGGACAATGGTCCAAAACTTGTCAATCAAAGTAGAACATTTGAAAACATTTTTTTACAAAGACCTCTGAAAGACTTTGGAATAAAACCCAAAACTTTGGTTAAAAATGAGTTGTTGATTACACAAATGTGATGAACTCTGTGCCAACCTGTGGTGTTCTGTGGCATAGAATTGCTCCCTGCTGTGGCATGGAATAGCAAACACTCGCTGGAAGAAACACT
>NW_005054376.1:593201-593387 GCF_000277835.1 Geospiza fortis
TTGAGATCAGAAACTATGCCTTGAAGTATTTTCTCTCAAAGAAGTAACTCATTACATCTACCTTTTCATAAAGAAGCCTTCCATTCATGAGGTTCATGGCTAGTGTTATAGGTAAAAGTTAAGTTAAATTAGGGTATAGTTCAATTATATTGTATTAATTATGTTATATTAATTGTATTGGGGGGG
>NW_005054376.1:593397-593564 GCF_000277835.1 Geospiza fortis
CTAGGAGCAGAGTCCAGGATTTGGTGGAACAGTGGTCTGGCGGGGCAAGGCGAGGTTGAAGAGGGATTGGATGGAAGACCTGACCAATCATTCGAAGCTCTGCAGAAACGATTGGTCCAGAATGAACGGCGTTAAAGACCAATGAGAAGCCTGGAAATGGACCAATC
>NW_005054376.1:593620-593817 GCF_000277835.1 Geospiza fortis
AAAATAGGCCAATCCTGGACTCAAAGGGGGCTATAAATGGGGGAAATTCGGTTAGGTTGGGGTTCTTCTTCTTCTTGGATACTGGTTGGTTTTTGGCTTGCTGTGTGGGTGCCTGGGTTTATCCCAGGTACTCCATTCTTTGTAGCTATTTTAATAAACGAGAACCTCTTTCTCCAGAGAAAGTTTGGCCTCGTTCA
>NW_005054376.1:598193-599618 GCF_000277835.1 Geospiza fortis
CAAAAACAGATGTGAGAAAATTACTAGGATTAATTGGGTATTGTAAATTATGGATAGATGGACACACAAAATTAGTTAAATTTCTATATGATAAATTAGTTGAACATGGGCCCATAAATTGGGATGAAAATGATGAGAAAAAGTTAGAAGGCCTAAAAGAAAAGTTGGCAAATGCTCCAGTACTAAGTTTACCAGATTTAAATAGACTGTTTGAACTATTCATCAATGTAGAAGAAGGAATAGCTTATGGAGTTATTGTACAAGAATGGTGTGGGGTGCGAAAACCCACTGCTTATCTCTCCAAATTGCTGGATCCGGTAGTAAGAGGCTGGCCTACTTGTCTCCAGGCTGGAACTGTAACTCTTGTGGAGGAAGGTTACAAGTTGACACTAGGAAACAAGATCAAGGTGTATACTCCCCATGATATAAAAAGTATACTAAGTAAGAAAGCCTGTCAATGGATTTCAGATAGCAGACTTCTAAAATATGAATTGATATTAAACAAAAGTGAAAATATAGAATTGACAACAACAAGGATCCAAAATCCTGCACAATTTTTATATGGAGAACCAAAAGAAGAATTGGAACATCACTACCTTGAAACCATAGATTTGCAGATAAAAGTTAGAGAAGATTTATCAGAACTACCTTTACCTGAAGGAGATATACTGTTTATAGATGGTTCATCACGGGTAGTAGATGGTAAGCGAATATCAGGGTATGCTATTGTAAATGGGCATACGATGACAGTCATAGAAAAAGGAAAGCTTCCCAATAGTTGGTCTGCACAATGCTGTGAATCATATGCATTATTAAAAGGGCTAAAATGGCTTGGTCAAAGAAGTGGTACCATATTCACTGACTCTAAATATGCCTATGGGGTAGTACATACTTTTGGGAAGATCTGGGCAGAGAGAGGATTTGTCAACTCAAAGGGAAAAACCCTAATTCACGAAGGTCTCGTTCATATTCATAACAGCTAGCTACACAGCACCTCATGTGAGGCACTCCTAGTCAACACGAGGTGACAAGAACAGGTTGCGAGGTGACAAGAACAGGTTGCAGGGTGTAACTAGCCATGGACTCATAAGCAGGTCAACAGTTCAGCTACTTTCTGTTGGCCCATCATCCCACGGAGGCCTTGGCGGGGCCTTCCCGGCTTGGCAAACACGGTCAGCCGGGAGATGGAAGGCACATATCCGGTGCTGGCAGCCACCGTCGAGGGCTGTTTAGTTTCTTTTACGGCGAAGGCATCGAACCAAGGAAGTTTGGACGGGGAAGAAGCGCGTGCAGACGCGTTACACATGGCACCACCGCAGGGCGATGGACGGGGCGATGGTGGAGCCCGCGGGGAGCGGAGCTCGGAGGGTGGCGGAGGGGCGGCCACGGGGGGCTGCGGACGGGCACGGGCGGGGGCTCGGGGTC
>NW_005054376.1:600970-619469 GCF_000277835.1 Geospiza fortis
GGGGGTGGGGGAGGAGGAGGAGGAGGGCAGAGGGGCTTTCCTCTTGGATTTGTGTCCATACCAAAGTCCTGTGCCACCATCGTGTGCCTTGCCGTGCAGCAAGCTGCGGCGGTGCAGAATACTAAATTTTAAACTCCTCGGCTCTTCGTGCTCCAACGATAGGGTTGAGGTTGCGAGAGACGCCAAAAAGATTGAAAGTTAAGGCTTTGACACGCCATCCTTCACTCGTCACTCGGGAGGTGGTCAAAGCGTGTGCTGACGGGAGAGGGAGGTCTTGGGGTGAAGAAGGGAACAAGGTGACAGCCGAATTTTGAATTTCCTATCTTATGTCTGGCAATTTCACATCCTTGCCCTTAACTGAAAAGCATCATGGTTCTCTTGGATTGAACTTCCTTGTTTTTATTTTTGCAAGAAGTTATCCCCGGGACTAAAAAGCCATTGTTGTTTTGGAGCTGTTCTTGCCTTTTGGGTAGAGAAGTGGCTTCCCAAAACCAAAAATGCTCTTATCTGATAGTTAATATGCATCCAGACAGTGATCTATTAAAAATATATATCCAGAGGCTGGAACTCTTAAGGTTAAGAGGAGGCAGATAGCCTTCAGGACACTTGACAGAAGATGTCTTACCATACAGCCGGTGCACATGTATCTCTCATTAATTGAGTTACATCTGTGATGCCATCGGTGAACAGACCCTGTAGAAGTCAGTAGAAGGTGCCCTGGGTGGGCGTGTATTTTAAGCAAGTTGGCTGTCAGCAGAGGTGCTGAACTGATAGACTAGAAAGAAGACCAAAGGCCTGTATTCCCAAGACAGATAAATCATGGTTAATTGCTCTGGCAAGTTTCCCCATCCTCACAGTGTAGCTTAAGCCAGTCTTGAAGGGATCATCCCTGAAAGTAGGAGAGAAATTTAGGAACCACTCTGTGTCTCAAGGAATTGCCAAAAACTTACTTTGACTTTGCGAAAGTTCTGTCGGGTTTGTGGAGTTGGGCCTGTAGACTGTGCTGTGGCCAGTTCTTGCTCTTCGTGTGTTGCCGTGTTTGATCAAAGATGGATAGTGAGATATTGGTTTTGATGGGCACTAATAAATGACCAGGAAAATTCTGTTTGCTGGGCATTGGACTGAGGCTAAGAATGACCATTGTACATGACTCTTCTTGGCTGTCTTGTGTTTAGAATGTTGACTTGTTGGCTCAGTAGTCTGTGGGGCACAGTCATGCTCTGGGCAGGTGGCGCGTGGTGGCCATTGCGCAAATGCTGCTCTTGAAAAACACCTGAAGGGATACTTTTAAATTTTAAAAATCAGACACATTCTTTAATCCTGCAAGTGCAAAGTTTAGTTAAAATGCCAAAATTGTTAATGCTTTTGGATTCACGTGTGGTCAAGCTGTCTCTTTTTTTTCTAAATTGTTGCTCATTTTTGACAAGTTTTGTCTTATAATGAATTTTCTAGCTGTGTCTGAAAAGACATAAAATAATAAATTATTTAAATAGAGTGAGCACTAATTTGGGAAGGACATAGCTGTGGGTAGACCTGAAATATTAATTTTTAAGTAATTTAAACTGTTTTGTGAACTGCCTGTGTTATTGATGGTCGGTTTACTTCTGTTTTGTGGTTGTCTTATTTATAGGTCATGTCATACAATATTGTTTGAATCTGGTGTTTGAAATCTGCTGCCATTTGTTATACTTCCATTTTTCCTTCTGGATCTTGATCTGGTGTCTTGATCAAAAAAATGTTGTGTAAGCTATTTGCAATTGTTAGCTTAAGTATGAATGCCAACTATTTCTGCTGATATGTGTCATGGTTCTTCCAAAACACAAATGAAAAATCCTCTTAGAAAAAATGAAGGTAAGTTCGTTTTCCTTTTTAAAAAAAAATCTTAATGTATTCACTTATTTGTGGGATTCTTTTTACTCTGGATCTCATCCCTGAAGACAGGGAGCTGATGTCTATGTAGGCCAGTGATTCTTGAATTCAAAGATCAAGACCTTGAAATCTACGAATGGATTGGCAGTGTGACTGAGGCTGGCTGTGTATCCTCAATGTCATTTGTTCCCATGCATTGTAGAGGTTGTGGTGATGACTACCCACTATTTTTTTTCTGTGGGAGAGCTGTGTGCTAACCAGCAGGTCAGAGGTACCAAGTTGTGGTCAGTGGACTACTACTAACTACTACTACTAGACTACTACTACTAATCTGTGCTGAGTTTGGAAGAGTCTCTTTCTCATGAAATTTATTAATTTGTTTTTGTATTAGGTGAGGTGGAAATGCATTGAAGTTCTCTGCTCTTGGACATTGTGTCTAGTCAAATTACTGAGTGTTTCTGCCTTTCCTCAGGGGACTACTGGTACAGCTGATGCCCGTAATATACATGGCCCACTGGATCCATTTGTGTAACTCTAGCTAGGGCTTGGGCCATGATTGCTGCTCATGTCAAAACATTTTTACTGGGTTTTACTGATAAGTAAGCAAAACAGTTTGTGTGAACTTTGCTGGTGTACCTATGCCTTGATGCCTTCTCTTTACTCTGTGTTTCACATTGGCATTGGTCATAAACCTAGTGTTTTAAGGTGTCTTAACCAATTTCCATTAAAATATTACAGATTAATATACTGAAAGTCCTGTACTTCAAAATTATACATTTTTGTATGTTTTATAGAATGGAAAATATTTTTTTTTAATTCTTCCATTGCCTTGCAAAAAACATGCATTTTTCATACTGATGTCTAATATTCTCAAGGTGATACTTCACTTCCAATGATGATTCAGTACTTTTGGTTTTATTTTTAGAACTAAAGCCTTTGACATTAAATTATACAGATACAGTGAAATTACAAACTGAAACAAATTTCAGGAGCAACTGGCTGAAGTTCTATGACCTGGCATTAAGCCATGTGTCAGTTTAATCACCTAATAAGAAAGCCCAAAGACACGTATTCCAAGAAAATTTAAGCTTTGTATGTAGAGTAGTAGCCACGAGTCAAAAAAAGTGATCCTGTGGGCTGTTCTTCATTGAGTGTGCTAGTCTTTTAAATTATAGAGTGTAGAAAACTGTTGGAGAAATGCTGTCATTTTGTCGAAAATTTGACACTGCATAGGAATTACTCACTTAAACCCAAAGTTTCTCTCACGGCCCTAGTAACACTGCAGCGATCGAATCTTCATCATATTTTGTGTGCATTTACTGGAAAGTTTAAGCATTTGTTTTGCTTAAGTTAACTGAAAGGGTAAATCCATTATCTGCAGTATGAAGCTTGGAGTTGTAGTTTTTAATGGCTATTTGATGAAAAATTACTATTAGCAACAAATCAGAATTGGCTGTATATTTAGGCAATAGCCATTTTTTCCTCATTAAAAGGGGTTGTTTTCATTCAACCTGTCTTGCAGGAATTCCAGATTTTCTTGGGATCTGTCTTCTGTTGCTTGTTTCTGATGTGCTGATTCCCAAGACCTTGGTTAGAGATCTTGTTCCTAAGGAGGAACTTAAAGTCATTGAGGTGTAATGCCTAAGTTTTTATGAGTTTATTTTGACAACTGGTGGAATTGCTTGTTTCAGGAGAGGTAAAAGACACAAATTTGCTTGGCTGACCCTACCCAACTAAGTAAGACTAGGAATTTACATCAGATGTGTTTGTGTTGCTTCCGCTCCTTAGGAACTACACATCTGACTTAAAATAGAGTTGAGGATTAGCTGGTCATCCTCCATGGGTGACTTTCACTGCTTTAAACTAGAGCACAAATGCAAGAGCACTGCAGGAGTGGAGCCATCACATTTAGTGTAAAAAACTTGACTTTTCCATGTCCCTTGCCAAGCTGCTTTTAACCAGCCTGATTAGCCCCAGAACTCTGGACAAAATTGAGAACTAGTGCCCTGTCTTCTGGTGCTGCTGCAGGGGAAGTGCTTGAGCTGCCCCTGAGGTTTTCTCCAGTGTGCCCTGCCCTCCGTGGTGCCGCTGGCCTGGCAAGGCTCAGGGCTGCTCCCAGGGGAGCTCAAAGACATGCAAGGAGAGGAGTGAACCTCTGTGTCCCGTGTGGAACACAAATGGTTCACAGATATGGAGATGTCTTAGTAGATTTTATGCACAAAACTCCTTCGTATGTACATGTACAAAATCAGTATAGTGAAAAAAAATGGTTTCATTTTTTCTTGTATTACTTATTTTGAATTGCTCATGTCCATCACAGACCAAAAAAAAAAAAATGGAAAGGAGGGAAAGTGGGAAAAAAATGCCTCATCCATAAAGCCTGTGAGGCTCTGATAATTCTTAACCTTCACAGTCTGTCTTTTACTGTGATTTAATTTATTGAGTTTTTTGGTCAATCAGAGATTTATTACTGTGGTGCCAGTCACGTTTAGAGTTACAGAACAATTACTTCCAACTTGCAAGACTCTACTATCACAGAAGGTTGCTTCCACTATGCTGATGTTCAGTACCTCTTGAATGAGGATAAATTATCGGACACAAAGAACTTAATGAGACATGCCACGGCCCCTTGTTCTTCAGGAAGGTTGGCGTAGCTGGAACAGCATCAGTGATGCTGTGTCCCTTTTAGACTTCTCAGTAGGTGCAGCTTCGTTTCTTCCTGACTACTGCAGCATTTCTGATTTGTGCCAAAGCAGTAGAAAAAACCAAGTTACTAACAGTTATGCTTTCATCTTATTCAGCCAGACTATATGATAACTGGATGTGCAGATCTGTTGGATATAACAGATAAGCAGCCCTATAATGCCACTCTTATTCTTCTGTAATAAATTCCAAATCTGCTGTTAATGGGGAGTGTATTATTTTTGTGTGTCTGTTGGAAGCACAAGCTCCACAAACTGTATTTGCCGGGTAAAAAGGGATACACAAGTCTCTCCTGTTCTCTTCTATGCCTTTGAGGTTTTGAATGGCTGGATATCACGTGATAGATATTATAGGTCAATAAATACAGGGTTGATTATTTTTTTAATCTTAGAATAAAATATTTATATTTATAATCAACCTACCATGTGGTTTCTCCAACAGTATGCTGCTAGTCCAGAAAATACCTTAAAAGTTCAGTATTTTATATTATCAGATGTATTTTCCAGAGCTGTAGTATCTCTCTAAGAAGAGCTTTTGTTTTTCTGATTTCTGATGAGCTTTTAATATTTACACACAAGAATTTTGTGCTCTTTGAAATTATTTCTTTGAACTTCTCTCCATATTACTTAGAGGAAAAGAAAACTGGCATGTTACTGGCTTAGTACACTGTAAAGGCAAAAATATTTACTGTTTTCATAAACATTCTCAGAAGATTTACATGTGTCCCTTAGTGGTGACCTGTGGCAGATATTTTTCAAGGCATCTATTCATATGTATGAATACACAGGATGGATGTGGATTTAAAAGCATGTTTTAATCATAGATTTACATTTTTAAGTTACTTTAAAGCCACATAGGTAGGATTAATTGTAAAATAAAGCAACTATTTTTAAAGTATCTTTTAACTGTAAATTAGTTGTATTGAATAGTGGAACTATGTAACTCAGTTTTGTTGTGGTTCTTCAGTGAGGCTTCACATTTTATTATCACAGTACATACAATGAATTAGTAAAGCTCAGATCAAATCTTTCTTCTTGGCCATGTTAAGTCTGAGGGTTTGTTTCATTTCTTTTGTGGGGAAAGATAAAGTATATATTCAAGTGGCTTAACCACATTTGTAGTTGTGCTTCTCTAACTCTTCTGCCCCCACAGTTTGTTACGCCTTTTAAGGAAATTAAGTATTAATGTTCATTCTTTGCTGATTGTCATAGTAGCAAATGAAAAATCAAAACTGTTATTTCTTTGATATCCTGGATTGAAAAGAAAGGAGCTCTTCCTCTTCCTCTTCCTCTTCCTCTCTCTTCTCTGTTTGGGTTGGTTTTTTGTTTAAATGACTTTGTGATTTTCATTTTGCAGAGACATTTAAATACTTCTCTAAGCATCTTCACTTCCTGTAAAATACTGGATTATGGAAATTTGCTTGGTTTAGGGAAAAATTTTGGCTTTATTTTGGTGATGCCACAGTTTAAAGCAAGTTGTGGGAAGTATATTCTGATGTATTTATCACAGAAAAATATTACATGTACATTTTGTAAATACATATGTAGGGGAACCATTGAGGTATATTCTTAAGAGTGTTGAAATGGATATATATCAACTTCAAAATACTTTCAAGACTATGATGTATTGACTGTTGTATTCAGTGGATATTCAGAAGTGGATAATTTATGAAGTTCCTTCCATTAAATGCTGTTCTTCAATGAGGCATCATCAGGATATTGATAACATTTTTGTTACCCATCACGTATGAAGGATAGAAAACAATTGAAAGTAAGTTTGTGAGAGTTGACTGGAGTATAGTTTGGCTAGTCACTAAATCGTGCTCATTTGCTGTGTTTTGATTTCAGCACCTGATTTTCCCCAGTTCTCTGTATGTATAAAACACAGCTTGTGACAGCACAGTGTGACAACTCCATTTCACTTTTGTGTCGAGGTCACTTACAGAGTTAAAACCTACAGACCTGGGATTGTGTCTGTAAGAAATAATGGGAATGTAAGGCTCTGTGTGCTGACACAAAGGATCCATCCAGTTCAACGCCCTAATTCCTATCACAAGTCCATAATGTCTCACTGTAGAGCGAAAAAATGGGAAATGTGGCACAGCAATAGTCATTGGGAGCTTTGATGGCTGGCTTTGTTGGGACAAGGCAGATTTCAGCCTTGGTTATAAAATACTGGCAGCATAACCTGAGCTGCCCAGATGTTCCGAGCCCACGTTCATTACCTGCGCTCATCTGCCAGGGGCTTGTGGCTGCAGGCCACAAATACATTGTTGTTCCTGAATTCTGTGTTAACTTGAACTCAGATTTTTCAAGAAGAGGTTGTTAGTGTATATGATCAAACAAAACAAACATTAACTTTGTGTAAAACTTCAAGTCATCAGCTTGAGGATATATGCTCTAGATACCTACGGAATCTTCAGCACAGACTTGATTTGCTGAAGGACTGTATCCCAAAATAAGGTCTAGTTGGCAGCTGTGTGTAAGTACACTCAGCCTAGAAAATTTGGAGAGAGGAATGTGCCCACAAAATAAAACAAATTGTAATAGCACTTGTAATAATAACTCTAGGAATTATTTTCATTATTTGAAGTTACTACTGTTTTGTAAGTATAAACCATAGTAGATTGTACTGAAGTATAATATATAAAGGTTAGGAACACTGCTGGAAAACTTTTTTGAAAACGGGAAAAAACAGCATTTTTTTCTCCTCTGTAGGCTTTTTGCCATGTAGTTACTTTATAACTTAACTCTTAGGTGGCTAGTCATGTTTTCAAGACTAGCACATTTTTTCTCACTTGTTTAGTTTATAGATAAGGACCAAACTTGATCTTGAATAGCAGTGCTTTCAAAAACAAAGAAACATAAAGTAAGAGCAGTGATGTTTACGTCAGACAGAATCTTGAGCTTTTGTTCTTAGTGTATTTTTCTGTGGAATTAGTTTGTAAATATAATTATGCTAAATAGATATATTCACAGCAACTTGTCAGTTGAGTGAGCATTTCCAGCAAAACAATTTCTAATGTTTCCTGAAAATGATGCTTCGACCTCAGTTTACCACCCTCTTTTGCAGCTGAAGGAATAACTAGATGTCCAAGCATTCCCAAGTGGAACAGAAGATATAATGGAGTGCAGTTTCAGGGCAGTCAATCAATTTTAACTTGTGATGTAGCAAAGTCAGAAGTTTGAAAGAGCAAATTTAAACTGTTGGTGCACATCAGGTTTTTTTGTAATATACGTATGTAGAGAAGGTTAAACCCCAGATTTGAAATTTTTTCTCCTCTTTGTCTGGTTCATGTGCTTAGTGTTATGTGCTTTGAGTTTTGATTTGATTGTACAAAAGGGAGTGTGTGGAGTGGGAGGAAAAAAGGACGCTTGATCTCTATTTGATTTTAATCTGGAAAAAACTTTCATAAGACAATATACTATGGAAGTCTAGGACAAGTTTATCATTATATGACTTTTGAAGGCATTGGCTTCCAGAGAATTAACATTGGCATGAGCTGTATTTTTACCCAGGTCATCAAGGAATGATCAATAATAACAAAGAATTTTTTTCCGAATGCCAAAGGCAAGTAGGTTAACTTCCCGTTTCCAAAGATCCATCAGTGTTTCAGATTCTATTTTACTCCTGTTAGAGGCATCTCTCTTCTATCAGGGCAGCTCCTTAATTGATTTGTTTTTCCTCCCTCCCACATTGTACTCAGCTCTCCTGAGGTTTGTGCTTATTTATTTAAACTAGCTAAGAATAAAATATTAGGTTCTGAATGAGAAGATGGAAGTCACTGTATTTGAGGATGCTTCTTTGAGATGAGATAGTGTAGGACTGCTAAAACATGGAAGCTGGTGGATCAAGCAGGTGTTGATTTGACAGCCTAAGTCCATGACTACAATGGATATTGGAAACCCAATGGATATAAAGGGTTATGACTTCACAAAACTTTAAAACTATACAAAGATGGGATAATCTTCATTTTTTCGTCAGCAGGATACACACCACAGGTGTAGGCAACCTGTACCATACTTTTCTACTTCCTTAACAGTAAAGATTTAATAACATGGTTTTTGTCTTTCATTGGATTTTTGTTTTAAATGCTTATTGAGGAAAATCACCTTCTCTTAAAACACCTTATCTTTAAAAAACAATTCTGTACAAAGATTGATTTAGGTTTTAAGTTCAGCTTTCCTGAAACTGGTGTGATGCAGAAGTATATTGAATAAGATGGTGTTTTGGGGGTTATCTATGCATGCTACAAAACATGGATTTAGTGGGGAGATAAAATGAGCGCTGGGACGTGATATTGTTTCTGCTCACGTGAGCATTAGGTTTTGAGCCACTCATAGTGACACATGAAACTTTACTGTTACTAATTTATAGCTATACCCATATTATCTTCCTACATTTATCCAAATAAAATCACTTGCTATGCTCTATTCTTCCTACCTTCAGATACTTATGACACTAAAGCACTGATGGACAGCTATCAGTTAAGTTATACTTAGAGTGTGAGATGTATTTTTTCAGTACAAGTGAACACTTTAGTTAAACATAATGCTGGTATTGGTCTGGAAAATGTGAGGTTCTTTATTGTTGTGTGTTATTTGAATACATTCAGTATTACTTGAATTATCCAACTCTTAAATTCCTCTTTAAAGTAATTACAAACCAGTTTATCCTAAAAAATTCAATCCTTCATGTCTGAGCATATATATATATATCTACTCAAAGCTAAGAAATGTAACAAAACTGATTCCTTGCATGCACACGAAGTAATTTCTTTATCATTCTTACTGTCAAGCAAAAATTATGGGAATTAATGAGAGTCATCATTCTACCCTATATATCTCTGTATATGGGTTTATTACTTCTATTAATAATATAATGCTTTATTTGGCCCTTTATTTTTTATGTGAACTTGTTTATATTGATGAAGCTGGAACTAAAAGTATGTGACTAAAGGTGATTAATTTGGAGAAAGGGATTTTATATCTCTACATGATAAATAATGACTTAAAGTATACTGAGACAGTAAATTATGAGAAGAGGAAGAAGAAAATAGTGCTTGGCTGTAGAACCAGTGGAATTTTATCTTGTGCTTGTCACTAAATTAATGCTCCCTTTCTATTAATTTGTCCCTTTTGTCCAGTATTTGAGTTCTACCTACCCAATGTCTTTTCAATACCTGCCTCTCTCATTTTCAATCAAACCACCAGAAAATTCTTTTTCCATCCAACTTGCTCAGAAAAGGGCACTTTCAGTGTGCAAGTAGTTACCTATTGATTGTAAAATAAGGATGTTTTCTGTTTTTCTGGAAGAATCTGGAAATTGGTTATATATTGGAAGAAAGGTCTATGTGTTAAAATTGCTTTATCTTTTGTAGAAAGAGGGGTAGCCAGGGGTTGTTGAGTGAAAATGGAGGCTCTCATCATTAGGTCACCTGAGTGCTGTCTCAAAAAGTGTAATTCTCCCTTTTCTCTGTCACAGTCTAGCATCGAGCATATCACTCAGACTCAGGATTTCAGAGATGATTGCTCATCTCCCTGACAAAGTTTGAATCCCTGAGCCAAACCACAAGCAGAATAAAGCCATTTTCTTTTATGTTTTTCTTTTTTTCCCCCAGGTAAATATTGTCAGAACATCTTAGAATAAAGTAGAGCAGGCTAATTTGGTCTGATAAAGAGAAGCTATGCTGCAAGTACAAGCTACATACAGACCTGTCCCCTTTTATGTTGGGGTTTGGTTTGGTTTTCATGGGGCTAGCTGCAGAGAGGTATTCAGCTTGCATGCAGTGGTTTTTTGGTGTCCTCTGCAGTCAGTGAGGACTTCAGGCCAGAAGGCCCTTTAGACCATTTAAGTGAAATTTCTCTAAAAGGTCATGGACTTTATCCCCTTCCTCTGTAAAAAAATACACAAAAGTGAATTGGGTTAATTTAGTCAGTTAAGTTAAATATACTTAAATGTGGCCTCCTAAGCAGTAAGGTTTTGTTTCCTTTTTCTACAGTCTTCTGATCCTAATGCAGGATAATACCCAACTTTTCATTCATTATAGGCTTTCCCTTGGGGCTGTGAACTGTGTTAGTAGGTGAACGTTGCTAAGGGATTGTACTGTTGAAGCATAAAGAGTTTAGGCATATGGTGTAAGCTAAGGCTTGTTATCTGAGTGACAATAACTGATCAAGTTACGTTTTTAAATAATTGTTATATTTTACTTCCTTTTATATTAAATCTCTGAAGGTATTTGGGTGGCTTACGCTTTATGATTGACTTCAGTTGTCTTTGCTTGGATTGCTCAGCTGTTCCTTCTGTTTGAGCCACAACAGCAGCTTGGCCATGTTTTAAGAGGATTGGAAAATTGATCTGGCATCATTAAAAACAACCAAACAAAAAACTCTGGCTCATAAATGTTTGTTTGGTTGAAGCAGTTCCTCAGCCTGTTTCTGTGCGTGGCTGTACATGTACTTGCCAGGATGACAAAGCAGGTATGGAAGGTTATTGAAGCTGTTGAGCTTCTGAGTGGTGGCCACAAATAAACAGCCTTAGTGAGCAAGTCCTGAGACCAGGGAGAAACTCTGTGTATGCTGACAGTGTTTGTGTTGGTTTTTCACTTAACATTTCTTTGAACAGTGTGATATTTAACATTTAGGAGACTGTCCACTTCCAGCTGTGAGTACTAGGGCTCTTTCCTCTACAAAAACAAATTTAATCTTAAACAAATCTAAATGCCACAAGCCTTGCTTGCCGCCAGTGTCTTCCTCCTTCCTTTGCACCCGCACCGATTTCTGTCGCTGGGTGAGGTGAGCGCTCATTAAGGAAGCTTGCCTAGCTGAAGGTTGCCCACTGCTTTTACAGAAATAGTTTTCTGGCAGTTTTTTGACTGGCCAAGGTTGAAATCCAAGAGGTGCCACTTCAAGGGAAGAAACAGAGTATATGGCATGTCATGTTTGAAGAGAGACAGGAGAAAATGGGTTAGATGTGGGGGGATGGTTGCAGCAATGACTTGGCTCTGTTAAAAAAAAAAAAAAAGAAAAAAAGAATCTGTCAAATTGCAAGCTTAATTTTCAGCTGGAACAACTCGCTGGACAGACTTGCACTGCGACTGCACAGCTTCTTGCCCATGGCTTGAGCTGACTCAGAGCCGTGTCCCGGACTCCACCTTGAGGTCACGCAGCCCGTGCGGGATGGGCTGCAGAGCAGCGCCCCCGGCGAAAAGGGCTGCAGCCCTGGCAGGCAAGCACGGCACAGCAGAAGGTGCTGTGCTGCGTGTTTTAGCGACTGGTTACTCTTCCATTTCTTGTGGAAATGGCAAACTCGAGCTTGCAAGAATTTGGGATTCCACTTACTTCTCCGTGTTGCAAAACTTCTACAATTCCCCGAATTTACTTTCACCATCGCAGTTGCAAAGCTTGGTGAAACTTACTGGCTTTAGTGTGCTGTGCAAGTAATGAAAATTCTGCCGCAGTGTAAGGTTGTATTTTCCTTGTCCACCTGGATTATACTGTAACTTGCTCTGAGGCTGTTGTGCAAACCCAGTTTGAAGATGCAGGTGACATACAAGTGTAGTTAAAAAGTATAATTTTTTTCTAAATGTTCTGGTTATTCACTGAGTGGGCAGTGGGCAGGGAGTGGGATGAAACAGGATGTCTCCTTGTAGTTGAGCTCGCTTTAAGCTTCATTTCATTTAAAATGCTGATATTCATAAAGATTATTTTTAGCCCCTCCAATGGAATTAAACTTCAGAGTATAATCACTGTCAATATCTTTTGGGTAGAAAAACCTAGGCTTTAATTACTTTTGGTTTCAGTTTCACCAGCAGGAGCAAATTATTTTCGTTTTGAGTGTGTTTACGTGAAGGTGGAAAAACTGAT
This sequence comes from Geospiza fortis, assembly GCF_000277835.1. Taxonomy (NCBI): domain Eukaryota; kingdom Metazoa; phylum Chordata; class Aves; order Passeriformes; family Thraupidae; genus Geospiza; species Geospiza fortis. The sequence goes on from NW_005054376.1 coordinate 613,408, forward strand.
AAGGAAAGTAAACTGCGTTGCTATCTAAGTCCTTCCAATATATAAATAAAAAATGGTTAGGAAGGAAAAATACCTATTAATACTAATGACTACAAGGCCAGTGCTGTCTTATGGAAGTATTTCTAACATAAAGGTAGTAATTGAGTGAGACTTTAGAAAGTATCTGAGTGCTTTAAATGCACCAAATCCAATGTTCTCAGTTCTTTGTGTGTAAGTCCCTTATTTTGCTTATATTAAGTATAAATATTCTCTCAATTATTTAGGTATAGGTAATAATAAAGACATTTATTATTTCTGCATGGTAAATATTATTATAAAATACTAGACTATTTAATCAGCATTTTAAAGACAATTTTTTTGAAAATATTTAATATACTTATTACAAATTCTGCATTTGTATGCAGTTTGAAAACATAAAATAGCTTAAAATATTGGTTATCCAGGGGTGTAGCACGCAAAAATTAAAATTGCCTGAATGTACATTCAGATGACTCATTGTTTTAACAGGTGCATGTAGCAATAAGTGTTAAAGCTATACTTAGCTTCTAAACCAGTACAATTTAATAGTATTGCCAGCCATTGACATTGGTCCATCATTTAGTTAAAAAAACCCAAATCAACAAATTATTAAATAAATAATTTAAAAGTGGAAAACAAGATTACAGTCAGGAAAAAAAGTCTATTGATCATTGTCTAGCACCTCAGTCCAATATATTCAAATTTATTTGCTTGCCAACAAATTATTGAAAACAAATGGCGAACACTTTAGACTACTTACATGAAAATAACTAAGTCAAATACACTTTCAATGTGCCAATTTTTATTGAGTGCCACACTTCAGTAAGAGCAGAATCAGATTATAAAATTGTCCATTATTATTGGCCCTTCCACTGATCCTCAGTTCCAACATAGTTTTAACAGCCAGTCTGGCCTAGACACTGGGTTCTTTACACACAGAAAACAAAGAATAAAATTCTGGTTTTGATTTTTCACAAGATAAAAGTAAATAAATAAAGTATACACTTAGGGATAGAAAATTACCTCAGAAAGTTCTGTAAGGTCTACATTTTCTATTTTTAGAAGCAAGGCACGTTTTCCATAGATTTATGTGACATAGTAATCTTCCTCTAAATGTCTAGATGCAAAGAAACCATGCACTGTTACTTCAGAGTGATTACATTAGCTGATGATTATTAACATTTTCTTGGAATTACTAATATGTGTTGGTCATTCATCATATTTTTCTAAGAAAAAGCAATTGTGTTCTCTTCAATTTTACTATTCTGACAAAAATGAAATGATATATAAGATCACTTCCATGAAAATTATCAGCACTGATAGTTATCATTGCTTATTTCAATGTTCTGCCAATACTGGCTTTGCCAATAATACATAATCACTCTTAAGAAGAATAATGTAATAAAATAAATGTAAATATTTAATTTAAAAAGTCATACAGATTTTAATGAAAATATAAAGAAAGCAGTTTTGTCTCAAAGTTATATTACTTTCAGATAAAAGTTATTGAGGTGTTTTTTAATTCCTACAATGAAAAGTCATTAAGGATAGATAGGAAACTGTCATAGTGCAGGAAGGCAGAGGTGAATATTCAAATGTGTGAAGATTCAGTGAAAATGCCATGAACACTAGTGGCTATTAGCTGTCACAACAAAAAGACCATTTATAGTAGATTATATAGACTTTAATCATAAACCTTCTATCCATGGGGTTAAGAACAGTATGAAGATTCTCTTATCTATTGAGAGCAAAAAAATGCCAGTAACGACACATGTCTACTAGATAGGAACACTAATAGTTGAGACAGAAATACTGAAAAAAATATTATTCTATGATTTCTTAAAAAACATGCTGTGAGTCAGACTACTGTTGTTTTGGGGCCAAAATCTGGGTGGTTTGTTCTCGATTTACTGTGACTTACAAATAAATATTTCTTAATTCTTATAGAAGCAAACAAATCTGTTTTTCTTTAGTCTACAGGAGACAGGATTTAAAACAAACAAACAAAAAACCCCAACCAACTGAAGGTATCTAAAGTATTGTGGTTTGTATTTTGTTATGTGTTAGTTTTAATTGTTTAGAAGTATAAATTAGATAGGCTAGGCCAGGATGTAACATAAGTACTCAACTGGACAGGTTGATGTTGATTGCAAAAAGAGCTGTAAAAGGTTGAAATGAGAACTGCTTAGCAGAAAATTAAAGTAAGCAGTTACTGCTTGCCCAAGTGTTCATGACAATCTGAACTGATCTGTACTTACTTCTTTACTCTGAGGCTAAAAGTTTTTATTGAAAAAGATACTCCTGTAGGTATAGTAATAATTTGTAAAGCACCTGATAAAGCAGTACTGCATGGTATTCTGATTTCAGAAATCTATCTCCTTGCTAAGTCAACATGGTCCGTATCAAATTAATTTTAAACTGGTTGACCGACAGATCATAAAGCAGTAATAGATTAAGGACATTCATGTTGGATTTTATAGAAGTTTTTCACAGCCCATTGCTTTGAGGATTTGGATAATGATCTAGAGGAAAATAGAATGTAATCTCTGGTAAAATGCATATGTGCAAAAATGGATGTATTTATAAGTGTGAGGGATGGTCGGTGCTGAGTTAATGGGGATCGTTCATGAGGATACATTAATGGAGCTGAAGACACTTGTCTTGACAGCAGGGCCATACCTGCAGAATGCAGAGCGGTGCTTTGGGAAGGAGTAATTTGGTGATACAATACAGACGCTAAAGCGCACATTGCAGTCTCTTGGTATGGATATTGGGGATCTCAAGTGGAGTTGTGTGCTGTTACCGTGCTATGTAGCTTTTAGCGAGATGTTAGGAAATTGTATCTCATTTGAGCTTAAAGTGAAAAAAGTCCCAAAACCAAGGTGAACTTACAAAGATTCAGAAAAACATGTTGAGGACAATTGCAAATATTAAAAGCAAATAAGTCAACAAACCCTGGTGTACAGCAGGAGCCTGGAGAAGTTCACTCTGTGTAGTATTTAGCAAAGGTGACTGATGGCCTGTAAGCAGTTATATGGGGCAAAGATTGCAGACAAAGTAGTCCTTTAGGTACACTAGGTTTTGGATGACAAAATTCTGGAACTCAGAGCTGAACTCAGGTGTATTACTTCTAGAAATATAATAAATTTAAAATTGAAGTCAGTTATCTATCAGAACAGCTTATTTTTAAGATTGTTCTTATGTCAGCGGGAAAAAAATGTTGTACATTTTTCCAAAAAGATACCTTTAGTTCTAGCACAATATGATGATCTGATGCAGGAATTATGGAGCGAAATTATCTCTTATACAGGAAGGCAGACTAAGTAATTGTTACTTACACAGGTAGTCTAAAAAATCTGATCTGAAAAGTGCTTTTGGCATCAAGGGCACATGGTGCTCTGTTGTAATGTGCACCTGTGTTTTTGTTGGGAAGGCTGAAAAATGTAGGGGAAAGAGAAGGTTAGGGATGTAATGAGAGGATATAATAAAGATGGGTTTAAATTTTATTTTACACATAAAGAGGAGCTAAGTATGGGATTTATTAAATCAAAATATGTGATCATCCAGGCAACACATACATCTTCCATATAGCATTTAGAAAGATTTTTGCATGCTAATTGTGTGAATTAGCAACTGGCTCGGAACAATACCCTGCTATTTGTTAAAGGAGAGACAATAAAGTTCTTCTAGACAGGAAAGAATCTACATTGTTAAGAGATGACCTGAAAGTTCAGCTCATTGAAAAGGCAAATATTTTGACCAGGAGAATAATTCTTCCTGTGGAGCAGTATGAGTTGCTGTGCTAAAGCTGTACGGCTATTTTTAACCATGTCACAGCTATTGAGCTTAGACTTCAATTTAGTTCATAAACAGTGTAAAAAAGACGAAGTAGGTCTTTCTTTTTGATGAATGTAGAGGTGAGTATGTCAGAATCTGCCCTTTTTGCAGTTTTTGTTTATTTTGTGCAATTTCTGCTTTGGTTTTCACAGTCTGGATGTAGATTTTTGTCACTTGTTGTCACTACCTGCTGCATTCTGTTTTGCTGAACACCAGAAACACTTGCACTGGAGTAACTGTGGGCAAAAGATGAAGTTGCATGTGCAATGAAGGTTGTTATGGTCTAGGGGGAAAAAGTGGAAGCTTTGTGTAAAATCCTACTTCCTTCTTCCTTCTAAATTACACTGAGTTTTTCAAAAGTTTGTTCTTGAACACTTCTGTGGTTTAAAAAGTTTTATTCCAGTTTTGCTTTGTGGCCGTTGTACAGCAGAATTTGAGTTTGATATGTAACTTTTGAGCCTGACTAGAATCTTTTGGATGCTTGACTTGAGCATCTAAAATCTTTATCAGAAAATCTTTAATTTGATTTCCTGAATTCTAGGTGTTTCTGTTTTAAATGCTGAATTTTTTAAATTTTTTTTTTACTATGATAAAGGTCTCTGAATTACTTCAGTGCTTTCCAGCAGTAAAGTTCTTGCCTAAATTATGTCTGCAGGTTAAGGTTCTTCACAAGATATGTATGTAATATAATGAATATCTTATTGAGAAATATTTGTAGTAATGAAATCCTACAAGACCTACATGTATCATAGATTTAAGAGATCTCATTTTTTCAAAGACATTAGACTGGAGATTATACATCCAGATAAATAGACTTTAACTGCAGTAGTGGACATCACTGACAAGCTTATGTATCTATACAGGTAGTTTTTGTGGCAATCCCTGAATGTTATTTTGTGATGTAACTCTTGAGACTGTGTATTGTGTATTTAGATTCTTTATGATTTCTTTGGGACATGTTGCAGATTTTGTGCTCAATCTGTGTATATACATGAGTGTGTACTGCATCTTTTGGGAAGAAAACAAGCATCTTACCTCTTTACTTATCATTCCTTGCAATGTGGAAAACATGTAAGAAAATGTGACCCAAAGAGGAGAAACAACTATGAATTGTACAGAATGCAAAGCCCTATGAATTTTGTTTCTTTTTGCTTTTGCTGTTAGTGAGTTTACTCACTGTATCTATCAAAATGGTGAAATTGGGTCAGGCCTAATCTTTTCCTTTGCCTTTCCACCAGTTCCCCACTACAATGCTAATGTTTGTGGGACAACAGAAAGCAGTTACAATGTACTACATTTTGTGATAATTTGATGATTTGGTGGCAAGCTGAGGACAGGCTAGACTACCTTTGACTATTATTCATGGAAATGAACTAGAAAGTGTAACCACACACACAAACAAACATTCCTGATGCTAGGGCACATTTTAATAGCTCACCGAAACTTTTTAAAGAACTACTTTGAAAAAGACCATTTGACTGACCAAAAAAAAGTGATACACTGTAAGTGAAATTATACTGAGTCGGCTCTGTGATACAGTTAATTGGCAATGCATAAGTGTTACCACAAAAAAAAAAAAAACAACAAGCAAAAAAAAAGAAACTTCAGATTCAGCTTCCGCCAAATTATGAGCAGCTTGCTCTTGCTTGCCTGATGAAGACAATATAAACAAATGAAATTTAGGTTAGCCCCTTGTTAATATATACTAGATAAATCTAATAAAACTCAAGAACTATGCCTAAGCATCTTTTTTTTTTCTTTATGGATTTTTGTACCTCATTGTAAAAATACTACTATTTACATCACAAATTGAAACACTTTTGATTCAGGAAATGCCAGATTAACAGTTGCCTTAATTCTCTTTATATCTAATTTACGCTCAGACTGGATCATAGATCTTGTGGTCAGGGAATGAAACCATTTGCAGTCATAATTGACAGAACTAGAAGGTGCACAGCTAATCTACCCTTTCAGATGAATTCAGTGGGAACAGGTTCTTCCCCTTTGGTGCTCCCAGAGGAGAAGCATAAGCCATGAGCAAAAACCTGCCATGCTTAAATTCTCCTGTTTGTCCTTATTCTCAAGGACTAGGGATTCCCACATATTTCTGAGGTAATATATATGGGCATCCTGCCCTTTCCTCTTCTCCTCAGTTGGGTATTCCCTTTACCAACATGTCTAGTCAGGACTCTATACAGAGACATCTT
>NW_005054376.1:619516-629915 GCF_000277835.1 Geospiza fortis
CCTTCTGGTTTACTTAGTAGATAGTTTGAGGTCAGATTTTCTTCCACAAAGAGGTTCAGTTTAAATTTTGGCAGTCCCCTGGGTATTACTTTAAACAACTGTGGAAAAGCATCCCTGGACTGTTAATCTGCTGAGTTTCAGAAGCTACTGACAACTTTGGAGGTGATATAACTGCTAAACGAGACTGCCATTGTAAAGAAACTTAATATTTGCCATTTTTTCACTACCAACTCACTTATAATGAAATATCTTTAAAGTGGCACGAGAATTACCTTAAAGGTACAATAACTTTGTGATAGAAATAGCAACTTTTTGTATTGATTGCAAGCATCTAGAGTGAACTTGTTAATTAAAAACTGGAGCTGTATCTACTTAAAACAAAAATGCAAAGCCTAAATTCTCAATTTTGAAGTTAAGGAAACTTCCTAGAAATTTGACTTAAGACTGCCCGTTGTTTTATCACAAGAGAGCAGAGTCGAAGTTTGCTTCTCTTATAGGATTTGCTCTTTACTCTTTGTTTTTCAGTAATTTTCTTAAATTGGAAGGGTCTGATGATTTTGTTGATTTTTTTCCCTTTGCATAGTGAGAAAAATTATGGAGCAGAGGGACTTCTAAGTAGCATTGCTATGTTTTAAGCAATCAATGTTGTGATCCAGGTGTATTGGTAAGGAGTTGGGAGTTTTTTCCATACTATCATGCCTATAATTCATAGTAATGATTTTATTTTACTTTGTCTACATGGATTCCAGTTAGTGTGCTCAACTTCATGTGATCAATTTTGTGGGCTCTTACCTGCTTCCTAGAAGCCATTGCTCCTTGCCTTTCGCCACTTGAACTTAAGAGTACCTGTTTTTAAGACAGTAATATATTTGCTGTCCATATAGCTTTTCTTGATGTCTCTTACCAGGCTTACAAAACAGCAGCAACCTGCCTACAATATATATATTTACATCCTTCTTCAGCAGTAGCTTTGTCGATGGAAGAGCAAGTCCACCCCAGAGCATTCATCACTGCCCTCTACCTGGGGTTAGTGCCCTCTCTGGTCTGCTGGCTGAGCTGCTCATGGGAGCTCTTCTTAATCCAATTCAGTCAAATTGAGCCATGTTAGGAAAGATTTGTTATTTAAATTACTTAAGCTGATCTAGCTTATTTTGACTGACATGTTTAGGGAGTTCTTATATATGCAGCTCAGCCAGAAGATTTGAGAAGTGGTAACCATCGGGAGGATCTGAAGATAAGCTGGGCCAGTGGGTGGCAAAGAGCAGGTCTTTCCCAGCTATGCTCAAACTGGTTGATGTGTACTCATCTACAGCCTGAAATTTGGGAACCTGGCTTTTCTTCATGGAGCACTCTGAAGTTTTTTGAGCCATTAAAAAGGAGAAGTGTGCCTGTGCTGGTTCCTGTCTGAGTGCTCCCATTAGCCACAATTTCACCCAGAACCACCTAAAGCATATTGGCCAAGAGGCTTTGATTGTCCACTTTTGAATGACTCCTGCCAGCATTATTTCATAGTTGAACTAAAGTGCAGGTCTCCCTCTGGTGCCTACTTTGTAAAAGCACAAGATTTTATAATTGGGCTGAGCAATTGAAAACCAACTGTATGAAAAGAGAAAAGTCTCTTTGTTGTCCTGGTAATAGCAGTTCTGAGAGCACTGACAGTAACGTTAGACAGTAGACTGTTTTTTTTCTTGTGGTACATAGTGCTAATCTGCACATACAGTCAGAACTCTGTAGTCACTGTCAGCTGCAGCAGTGCTTGTCCTCTGCACCTCTTCTAACAGCAAAATCTTCCTTTTGGGAGGTTTGTTTCTTAGTATGTGGATATATGGGTAATGAATATCTGGATGTAGGTGCATATATGAAAATAAAACCAGAAAATTTTCATCACTTTCTTAACAGTTCCTTTTAGCTGTACATTTTTGGAAATTAGTTGACCATACAAACATTGATCTTTCTGATGCAACCAGAATTTTCTGCTTTGATGGATTTTAATCTAATTTAAAACACTTACCCCACTGTTGGAAAGGCTCAGACGTTGGAACATTGGGAGGAGCACACCACCACACATCCCCAACAAAATACTAAAAAGTGACGTCATCACGGTGGGAAGAATTTTTCCATTTACATCACCTTCCACTTCAGGGCCTCTGCCCCTTTCAGAGAACCACATTTTGCATTATCAGTCCTACCACTCAGGGCTATCTGTGTGTAAATTTTCCCATTCATATTCCCAAGAACACACAGCACAAATATTTCTCAGAAAGATCCTGGTTATGCCATACATCAAAAGAACTCCATGCCGTTTGGACTTGGTACCTTCGGTTGTACCTTGCTGACACACAGGATACTTTGACAAGGCCTGCTGTCAGCAGGGGTTTCTCAAATACAAGTGATGTGTACGACTCAGTCCAGCAAGTTGCTATTTCCTGGTACAAGCCTGCTCTAAAAATGCCTCAGACAATTTTTTAGGAATACAGTTCTGGAGGAATTATTGTTAATGTTTCAAACACATGATTTTTTTCATCCTTTGTTGTAAACCAACGTGTGTCTAAACCCTTCCCTGGTATGAGAAACAAAGCAACTTAAAAGAACTAGTTTGGACTGCCCAACATGATGCTTAGAAATAGTAAGCTGAAGGCAGCCCCCCTGTATCAGGTCACCTGTCTGATACAGTCTTAGAGCACAGCCTAATCCTGCATTTGAGGCTTGCCTGGGTGTATCTCTGGAGACATTGTCCAGCACAACAGCCTGCTTGGCTAAGGCTTAGGATGCTTAGTCTAAAGCAGAGGGACAAGGAACCATGTGGGACAGGATTTATTGTGAGGAGTCCAGTCTTCTTGGGATGTTGATTGCTGTCTATGTGGGGGACAAGCTGGCAGTCCTGAAAAGAAGCCTGGTGATCTTTTGACTTGCTCTTTGGAAATCTGCAGAGGATGATGATGATCAGGTTCTTTGGGGGTTTGTATGAGGACTGGGGTGATGTCAGTCTTTAGTCTCCCTGTATTTCTCTACTCCCTTGATGTAAAACTAGTGTTTGTCCTGCCTGTTAGGCCATAGTATTTGTATGTATGAAGTCAATACCCCAGTGGAGATGGAGGGAGGAGATGGCATTTGTTTTTTTGAGATTGTATTCCAGTGCTGCTTCCACTGTGTGGGCTAAGCTGTTTTTATGGCTGGATGTGAATCAGGTCCAGAAATTCAGCTAAAATATAAATATCCTTCTCAGCAGAATTAGTTCTATGAATGTGTACAGTATGCATCTGTTCAATCACTATGCCAGTGTCCTTTTTTCCTTTTTTTTAATTTATTTTTTAAATTTAAAAAAAAGAGTCCCTAAAAGGAAGGAAGCAAGGAAGAGCAGCTAGCAGGTCACCCAGTGGGGAATGCTTTTCTGCAAGTTGCCCTTCAGGGGCTTCTGTTCATTCCCAGTAGAATGAAGTCTCAGCTTGAGCATCTGGCTGTAAATGGTCCTTGTCTTGTCCTCTTGTCACGTATTTTTCAAAGTTTTTTCATAGAAAAGAAAACAAAGTGTTGAAGAAAGTCTTTCACACTTTCCTCATCTGCTTTCAAAAGGAATACATTGGCCTCAAAATGCTTTGTAATTGTGTTGTTCTCCAAGGCAGGTCAGTGACCTCCTCTAAGAGCAAGTCAGAGTACTAGATTACATCCTCACTGCTAGCACTTAGTACCTCCTTAAATTCTGCCCTTGAGTTTAAACATCCTCTGAAAGAAATACTGTCTGTGTCCCAGTGGTAGCAGATGTACATGGAGAGGTGGCAAAACACTGCCTGGAAGGCTCTCAGTTTTCCAGTGTTATAAATAATTGTTTTGTCCTGGTAGCTCAGACAATTTATAGGGCTTTTGAACCTTACTCCTCCATTTCCTTCCCAAGAAAACTTCATTTCTTCAAGTAATTGCTTTAAGAATTTGTTTGTTTATAAGCTTCTAAAGTGGAAGCTTGATTCTCTGATTCTTGGAATCAGAGAAACCTTCTGTAGAATACCGTGTTCTCAAAATGCACTCAGTGTTGTGAAGGAATATTGCTCAAAAAAGCTTCATTATATAGAAGGCACAGAAGATGGATGGAAGGTATCCAAATCTCTGTCAGTGCCAGGTTATGAATGATGAAATGTAATTGTCCATCTACCTGTTTATACCCACACTAGATCCTTAAACTTGGAATCACAGTAAGAATTGCACTGCAAGACAAATAATGAAAACCATTCTTTTGTGTTGAGAATTCCAATTCAGACCTTAAATGGCTGCTAGGGGGGAAGGAGGTGTTCCAAATATATTGCACAACCATTAAGATACCTCAAAATATCCAAAAGCTTTTCTTGAGAAAAGAACAACACCTTTCTGGAAGGCAATACTTAAAGAAGATGATAAATTCAATGCTGTCCAGTTCCACTGTGCAGAAATAATTCTTGTTTAACCTGAGAGAAGAACTAAGTAGTGGTGTATTTCTGTCTCTCGAAATTACCCTTTTCCTAATTTTTTTCCATAATTACTTAAATTATATTTACACACATCTTGAGCAGATGAGTTTTGTGTAGACTGCAGTGAAATTTGAGTGTGACTTGTAGTCTGAGCCCATTTGCTAGACCACAATCTTCACTGGAACTTTTAAGTACATATTTGATCCTTTGTGAATACTGAGTGTAGCCAGGAACTTGTGTCTCAAACCACTGTGCTGTGGAGCATCAGCCAGGCAACTGCTATGCTCAGGGGGCTGTAGCCCACTTCTTCATCCACAGTGTTTTTCCAGCTTTTCCATTTGGCCATTTCGCTCCCATCTTCTCCTCCAAGTCATTTGTAAATCTGTTATTGCATGCAGTGCTAAAAAGTCACCTGCTTGTCTCTTTGATGACACTACTACTGTACTGCTGTCTACATTGCAACCTTCATACCCTTTGTGCTATCCTAATCCTCACCTTCTTTTTTCTTGGCTTCTTTCACAGACACTGTTCCCTCTTCTCTTCTGCTTGAATCCTTATTCTCAAACAATATTTCTTTAAGCCATTATTAAAAAAACATACCATCTATTCTTCCACGTTAAGAACTGAACACAGCAGGAGATTTGGAGTTGTCTTTTATGCTCTTTTTCTGAGTGTACAGTATTTTTCCTTTCTGCTGACCCTCTTGTACTCTTTACTCTTTTCTTTCTCTTACTGTATTTTCAATCTTTTTGGATCAACGATGTAACTGAGTGCTTACCAGCAGGATTTCAAGTTGTTTGTCAGGTGCCAAGCTGAGCATTTTTTTAGATTCCCTCTGGTGTCACAGTACGATCTGGTTCTTCTGAGTTTGATGCATTAGTGTTGTTGGTAGTCAGCAAAATCTCAAACTGCATTGGTGTGATTGAATCACAACACTAAGTATAAAACTAGGTATTTAAAATTGAAACAATTCAGAATAAAGTAAATGCTGGTGTCTTGCTAAGTAGTAGGATGTCCATTTCTGTTTTCTAAAAGAATACAGAGCCAATCCTGCAACTTTTACTTATGTGGAAAATGCATACTCAAGCAAACCAACCATTGTTTAGACTGGGTATTTATTTTTTTCCCCAACAATTTTAAGATATATTAAAAAAATTGTTTGCTTTCTCACATGTGAAACCTGTACATAATGTTTAGGCCAGAAGAAGTTACAAAGGTGTACATGTATTGGATACACTTCATAATGATATATAAAAGAAACTTATGTTGATTGAAGGATCTGAAAATGGTTATCTGAACAGATCCTTATATACTCTGCTTGGGGCTCCTGATGTTCCTTGACATACTTCCCTGTTCGTTTCCTAGGTTTAAATAGCTCTCCCCAGCTGTTGTGCATTAGCAGATCCTCACTGCTAGTCTAAAAAATTGGCTGAAACTGTTCTTTAAATTTAGAATTTGTTCTGAGTTTAATTTAGGCAATGTTTACTACTAAAACTTCTCTTCCTCTGCAGAGAGGCTCAGGCAGTGAAGTAATAACATTTAACAGATATAGTAACTTTTATGTAGCTGTAAGAAAACTGAATCTGAGGAATTAAAAAGAATTATTCTTAACAGAACATTAAAGTAAGGATATTATGCTAAATAAGCAGAACTATGCAGATTAATATAAAAATCTAAATATGTGATGATATGATTAGGTGTATTTTAAATAAGTATTTAACTTCATTGAAAAACTTACTTAAAATATGATACATCCGTTAAAGTGTGAACTCTCTATAACTTACCAAGGTACAGGAGACAGCAGAAAAATATAAAATACTGTGTATCTTTCTACCATAGAACCTACATCACTGCATGAGTCGTGGGCAGGTAAATTTAGGTACCAAATCCATTCTTAGCAGTAGTGGCAAACCTTTTCTAGATGCATACCTTCCTTCCAGATTATTCAGCTGTTAATAGAATAGCTTAATAAAAGCTTGGAAAACATTTTTCATTGCAGAAATCAATGTCTGAGATATTCCTGTCTAGATAAAAGAATGAGTTCAGATATTTTACTTCCAGAATCTTGAAGCATAGATGCAAATCCAAGTTTAGCTCCCTACTACTGATTATGTTCTTAAAATGATTTATAATGAAGTAATGTTAATTAAAGGGAAAAATCAAGTATTTAAGTGCATAATCTATTTTTTAGTTAAATAACTTATTTATTTACTTAAATAATACTAAAATAAACAATCAGAAATGTAAGCTTCATTCATTGTAGCAAAATTTTAGTTGATGTCCTTTTTAAAAATATAAATAAAACCCTGAGTTTCCTTAATTCTTTAAGGTCTAAGAATGATGCATTTCCTGACTAAATAAAAAGGCAGTTTAATATTTTCACACCTTTAACATCACACTGTGTTGTCCTGTTCAGAAGAACCTGCCAACTATGCTTAAAAGATGGGATTTATCATTTTGATTATACAACACCATCAAAAGTGGGCCTTTCCTTAAAATGTAGGATGTAGCTGCTGTTAAAATGTAAGATTCAAACCAGCAGAAAACCTTGATTGAAACCAGGATTACATCTGTGGTGGTTTTAAATTGGTTGTTTGTGTTGGTTTGGGTTTTTTTTTTTTTAATTCCAGTGAATCTATTCTGCTGCTCCCATGCCTCTGAATTTATTCTTTCTTATTAAAGCGCCTATCTGGTGCAGCAGGGAAGGGTATACCTGTAAAGAAGAACTGAACAAACTGAATCATAAAGGATTTGTTCCCAAAATGTAATGAAAGAGAAACAAAACTGGATCTCGAATCTTTGGAAGCTGCAGATATGGTTGAAGAGGAGTAAAAAGATTATTGAACTGAACCAGAGAAGCAGCTCTCGCTAAATTGATTTGATTCATTTCCATTGTGTGTGTGTGTCCTGGGGAGTTAAAAGGAATAGGAAAGAAGGTGGGAACAAAATTGAGTTAAAGTAAATTTGATTAGTGGCTAGATGAAGAAAAGGATAGAGTGGGAAAAGTAAATTTAAAAGGCAGGTTGAGCAAGAGCTAGCTGAACTTTGTTCTAGCCCATTTGCAGTACCTGAATTCTACTTTAGTTTCTCCTTTAAAGTTGGCTTTCTGTTTGGTGTGGTTTAGTTTATTTCTAATTCTGTCTGCAGTTGTTGGGTTATGGGGTGTTTTTTTTTCTGATAACCCCACTAGTAAAACCCCACCAAACTCAATTCGAACTTAATTGAGAAAGTAAATGTGGCGTTAACTACTCATCAAAGCCTGGGATGACTCATGAGTCAGGAGACTCTTGGATTGAAAATGTCCTCAATTACAGGGCGCTGGACCCGGGTATCCAAACAATAGAGGATGGAGCTGAGTGAATTCCAGGTGCATTTTAACTGCCCCTTTGAGTCTGAGCTGAATGGGGACTTTTTGAGGTCTCCCTTTTGACCCATCCCAAGCTCCAGTTTCCTGCCTTGTATGAGCTGCTGTGAAGTCATGAGGCACTTCGGAGAACTGGTGAGTTTTATAGCATTTTTAAGAAGTATGCGAGTATGGGGAGGGTAGAAAATTCCTATGTCCTCCTTCTGAGATCAGATGAACTCCCGTGCTACTCCTAAGGGAAGGGTCTGGGACACCCTCGGGGTGGGAACAGTAGGACTGTGAAATAGTTTACTTGTCAGGAACCTTCCCTTATAGGAGAACCGGAGAAATAGTGATGTGGTGTGGTGAAATTACCTTCTTTAAGCTTTGACTTGATTTGCTGAATCGGTAGGAACTTTGCAACACTTAAAAATGTATTTAATATTCTATGGGCTTAGTTAGTAGGGGGCAGTTGATTGTGGGGAGGAAGAGAGGAAAAGAAGATAGGGAAGATAAAATCAGGCTGTAAGACATATTGGAACAGCGAGACAAAATGTTCCAAAGGTATTTGCACAAAAACAATTGTAATTGATCGCTCAGTGGTGCCGTTTCTCAAGATCATAAGCACTGTGAAATGACACCAAGGAGAAGGGAGAAATTGTAATTCCAGGGAAGAGCTGCCTTCAGTGGGAGCTATATCTGATGCCTGCAAAGGCCATCAAACCAAACAACAAGGTCTCTGAGCTGCACCCAGCTGTCCTTTTTAAAAACCTTTTTCTCTGTTTTGGTTTTCTCTTCTAGTTACTGGCAAAGTTCTTCGTTTCAAAGTAAAACAAAAAAACTTTGTGATGCATCTTAGCTGGCAGAAAAAATAATTAAAGGAAAATAACCCAGTTATTTCTCATAATGACTAGCTTTCCACTGATTAAAGTAATTAGAGTGATTTTTCAGGAGCTGTAATATCCTTATAATTGATATGAGTGTTGGGAAAAAGTAACAGTGAAATTATGATGGTGTGTTTTGGTTATTGTTTATAATTTACTTGCAACACAACAGCTTACCTGTAAGCATCTTTAGACCTTCTTTCTGTTCCATCAGCCCTAAATGAAACAGCTAAGATTAATGTTTTGTTGGCATAAGTTAGCACTGGTGCCACTTTTCCTGCACCTGGCTACTCCTTCCTGCCCCTCTGCATGGCAGAGATTTTGATCAACAGTGGTACAACATAATACTAGAAACAAAGTTAAGTGTAAAATATTTTTTTGTCTGTTGTGACATTTTAAACCTGAATCTGTTTCCCCAACTAGTTGGTTGTGTAGCTAAAAAACCCTGTGCTAGTGTTGGGGGGTGCTCTAAGGAGCACCAGCAGCCATTCCAAAAGGAAAATTGTATTAGATACCATTGTCTCGGTTATGGTGATACTTTTAACATATTCTTATGAAAGTGTAGAGGGGTGGTTGTGTTTTAATTTAGAAGGCAAGTCTTTTGCCTTGCCACAGGTCTCTGGCATTGGTATCCCAGGTATGTAATTGCCTGAATATCACCTTGTGTTAGGGTCTGATTGAATTCCTTTGAGGGTGTGAAGTGCTGAGACTGGGTGGAACACCTCACTTTTGGGGTCGGGTAATCTGGATCTGTGTGGTGGTTTTCTGCTCCTAAAAGTATTGTTTTCAGGTCTTCTGCCTCATAGGAAGCTAATTAACCTTCAAACATCAAGGTACTCATGAAAGCATTTCTATGAAGAGCTAGCTACTACTTAGAATTTTCAACATGGAATTTCTGACAAACACGATTTGGTTTTTTTGAAAGGTTTGGGAGGAGCCGTAGAGATCGGTTGGGGGCATTTTTCTGGGTGGAAGTCAGTTGAAATTAATTTCTTAATAGTAGAAATTCTCATATTTTTTGGGAATGTTCACATTGAGCTGAGTTATGATCCTTCAATCTGCATTTCGCCTCTGTGGCATATCCTTCAAGGTGCTGTTGTTTAGGAACCGTAGTGTATTATTTACGCAAAAGCATTAGGAATTTTGGCCAAGTTACTTCTCCCAGAACATGCAGAGAGTTTTGTGTCATTTGTGCTTCCTGGACGGGCAGGTGGGGATTATTGCCTTCATAATGTGAGGAAATGCATAGTTTTCTGAGGAAGGACTTATGATTCTATGAAAGGTGGGGCTTTAGGAGCTCCAAAGAGAGACCATCATGTCAACTTTTCTAGGAAAAGGAAGTTAAATTGGTTTTGAATTACATTAAGGCAGAGTACATTAAGTTGCTTTAAATGTCATGTTGAGATGTTACAACTTGTATCAGACAAAGAATGAAAAAGTGTCTTATGATTTTATTGATCAGAGAAAATAAAATCTGTGGAAAATTGAAATTCCTCATGATAAAATTGATTTAATGAAAACAGCCTCACTGATAAAAAAACATTTAATTAGAAAAATTCCTGAAACAGTTAAATTTAATAACTAGTTGTCTTTATGTTGCCTACACTTTCCAGACTGTCTCTGTAACTCAGACTGAAATGGCACTGGTCTGAATGAAACTGAAAATAAGGGCTACTACTCTGGTTCAAGCACTTGATTAATCTGCTGGTGGCCTTAGCTTTTCCATAAAGCTT
>NW_005054376.1:629954-649514 GCF_000277835.1 Geospiza fortis
AATGCCAAGTAGCTTTTGATATAAGAAATGCTCTACTGGACTAGCCCAAAAATCCACCTAGGTCGTAATGAACGGATAAAGAATAATAAGAGAGCACAGAGTCTTCCTTTGGCATACCCTTCTTGTCACTGGGGAACAGTAATTTAAGAGCTTCCTGAGTTATGGTCTGCACTTAGTGTTTACTAATCTATAATGGATCTGTAGATCCTGAATTTGTCTAGTTGCTCCACTATGCAACGAGACAATAAATTCTGCAACTTGGCTGTGTTTTAATTGGTTGGGTTTTTTTTTTTCCACTAAGTATTCCCGGCTTTTTTGTTGTTGTTATGGGAAGTATAGGAAATATTTCCTATTCATTTTCCAGTTCATCATATTACACACCTCTTAACTGAAGAGTCAGTCTGTTTTGATTTTCCTTATTTGGAAACTGATTGTTCTTGCAACTTGAGATCATCTGTTCTCAAAAAAAAAGATGGAAAGACAACTGCACATGTGATGTGGATGGCATTTGAGTTTACACCATGCAGTTCTTGAGAAATTGAGGCAAACTTCAAACATTTCTTTAATTGTGCATTGGGGTTTTCCAAGTTGGAAAAAGGTCTGGTCCCAGATTTCAGCATTTTCCTATTTGTGATGAGTGGTTTAAACAAGATGAACCCCATGGCAAACAGGTAGCACAAAAAAAGATAGTACATTAGGTTTCCTTGAGGAGAAGATGGGGAAAACTGAAATAAGTTTGGACAAAACATAAGAGAAAAGCACACTCAGAAGGCGACTGGTCCTCATAACGATCTGTTTAGAGGCTTGGAGATTTCAGTCTTGTTTTGGCAGAGGATTCAGTTTTACACATAGGATAGTGTAGCTCATCTTGCCATTCGTTGCAAGTGTCAGAAGTTTCAAAAAGAAGCCCCTCAGAGTACCCTCTGTTCTAGGAAGTTAGAGTGTAAAGTTGTCATGTCAGTCCAGTCCCACCAGTATAAAACATAGGCATTTCCATTCCATAGACATGTAAATTTTAAATACTGCCAGCAGAAACTTAATTTCAGTTGTCAGTTTAGCAAAGTCTTGAAGATTTTCACTTTAATTCTGAATGTCACCACTTTCATTCTTCAGAACTAGCTCCAGATTCTTTCAGAGAGAGAATCACAGCACTTTAATGTGGAAAGCTGTGAAGATGTTAGAGAATCAGCATGACGTATGCAGCAGTGATTTTGGATGTAAGGAGGCAGATTGAAGCTGTAACTTTATGGCTGGGAGTAGAGGAAAGCTTAGAATGCTTCTAATACACACATTACTCAGCAAAAGGGCTGTTGCTCTCAAAATGTTAAGCTAAAAAAAGAAAAGGCAAAATAAATGTGCTTTAGCAGTCGTTGGTCTGTGACAGTGTATCTCTTTCATATCCTGTGTACAGGACTAGTGTACAGGGGAAAAGCAGCCCATTTCAAGTTCAGGTGCTGGTAGCAGGATTCTCTAAGGCACATACCAATGTGTACAGAATCCTTTCTGGAAATAAACCATTTCCCCCAGATGTCTTTTTCAGAGTGACACTGAGTGTTTATGTATGGTTGAAACCGAAATGAAATTTCACATCCATCAGTAGCTTTAGAATTAAGGAGTTGTCTGTTTCACTTCCCTTTTTCCTGCCTTCTGTGAGATGTCACAGACTTATAGAAGTGTCAGAAGAATAATTTATTTCATAAATTGGCATCTGACTATCTTGATTTAAAAATTTTTTAAAAGCTTGGCTTAAATGCTTTTCTAGTTTGGAAGCAGTCATGCATTGTTTTTCTTTGTGAAACAGAACTCTGAAGGAAGATTCCACTTTGGCCCTTGAATAATTATTTCTAAATGTGAGATGGCAAGTTAAAATGAAATTGTGTCTATAGGCCAAAACGAAAACCTTTTACTTAACCCTTCTCGTGCTTATGGCAAAAACTAATGTAAGTTCCTTGCAATTTTTTGTTTTATTTGTTTTCTGGATGGGAATGGTTTCATTTTTACTTATTCTCTGCTTTATTTGTTAGAAAGAAAGGCTTATTTAAACATGCAATAGTCTGTATAAGGAATACAGAAGAAATAAATGGAACGAGAAATAAAGTCCTAATCCTTTGTTTTGACACCACATTGTACTTGATTTCTGTGAAAAGATTCACATCATAAAACAAATAATTAAAGACTTTGAGTAGAAAAGTTTTTGAAGGTGAGTGATTTTTCAAAACTCTGATATCCTCATGTAATTGAAGACATTTTAAAAACAAGAAGTAAAAGACAAACATGCAGGCAACAAATTGAGAGGTTTTAATTCATACATTCCCAGTACTTTAAAAATGTAGTTAATTAGTCTTTAAGAATTCTTGATTATGCATTTAATTATATATGATACTTGTATACAATTTGTAATTATTTTCATGCATATAAATTCAGTATTCATTCTTAAAAGTGATCTCCAAAAATAATGCATTCCTTCAAAAAATTCTCTCACCTCTGGGATTTTTTTTCAGGTTAAGGCACCTGGGGTTAAATTTCCTTTCTGTTCATGATAAACCCATATAAACCATCCTGCTATGGAACTGCATCAGTTTTCACCATAATTCCACATTCTGTTATTCCAAAAAAACTTATCACTTCTGTATCTCCACTTCCTTTTTCTCTGCTCTGTCTTACTTGCATCACATAAGGGGATGATTACACAATAAACCAGCTGAAAGCCAAAACAATTTGGATGTATTTAACTTTAGGGAGATTCATTCACCAGTTTAATTTGTAACATTGCTACTTTTTGGAAAAGGAAGGAATCAGCTATGTTCCTCACAGTAACAGAGCCAAGTTGTTCCGGATTCAACAGAATATGAAACAAAGATGTTTGTTTTCATGGATTATATTTATGAAAATTAGGAAGGTGGGGTTTTTAAAGACCTTGTCTGTTCAGGGGAAAAAGCCCTAAATAAATATTACATTCCTCCAGAAATTATGTTGATGCATTACTACTATGCCTTAAAGAAAAAATGAAGAGAAAAACACTTTTTTAAAGAAAAAAGTTGAAAGTGCTATTAAAGGGTATTTAACTTTATCTAATACTCAACTGTTTTATTTGAGCTAAAAAAATCTATTTCCCATCGATGGCATGACTAATGTCACTTAATATTATAAAAAGCATAGGTTTAAAATGAAAATCTAAATTAATCAGTGATATATGAAGAATCATAGAATCATTTCCTTTTGGAGAACCTTTAAACATCATGTAGTTGTAGCCCTGTAGCTGTGGGGGTTCCTTCCTTCCTTTCACTAGCCCAGGCTGCTCAAAGCCCTATCCAGCCTGGTCATGAACCAGGGACTGGGGATCTGAAACTTCTCTGGGCAACCTGTTTCATTGCCTCACCACCCTCGCAGTAAAGAATTTCTTCCTTATATCTAACCCAAATTTCTCTTCTTTCAGTTTGTACCCATTACTCCTTGTCCTGTCTACAGCTGCTGATGAGGAGTCCCTCTCCAGCCTCCCTGTAGGGCCCTTTCAGATGCTGGAAGGCTGCTACGAGATCTCCATGCAACCTTCTCTTCTCCAGGCTGAGCTCTCCTCAATCAAAATTTTAAAGGATCTAGAGGGAAAGCCATATGAAGAGTGGCTCAGGCCACTTGGTCTGTTCATCCTGGAGAAGAGGAAACTGAGCGGTGATCTCACAGCAGTCTACAGCTTCATTACAAGGGAAGAGAAGGGCCAGACACTGATCTTTTCCCTGTGGTGCCTAGTGACAGGAATGGCCTGGAGGTCTATCAGGGGAGGTTTAGGTTGGATATTACAAAAATTTTCTTCACTCAGAGGGCGGTTGAGCACTGGAGCAGGCTCCCCAGGGAAGTGGTCACAGCCCCAAGCCTGGCAGAGTTCAAGAAATGTACTGACAGTGCTCTCAGGTACTTGGTGTGAGCCTTGGGGTTGGTGCTGTGCACAGCCAGGAATTGGAGTTGATGACCCTTCCAGCTGAGGATATTCTATGATAACCTCCTCAGCCTGTTCTCTGACCTTCTCCAGTCCACTTATCAACTTTGTGACCTTCCTCTGAACTTGTTCCAACAATTCCATCTCCTTATGTTGAGGGCCCCAGCACTGTACGCAGTGTTCCAGGCGGTGTCTCATGAGAGAAGCATAGAGTGGAAGAATCACCTCCACCAGCCTTTTAGCCAGTCTCCTTTGGATGCAGCCCAGGGCACCACTTTCTTTCTGGGCTGTGACACCACAGTCAGCTCATGTTGAGTTTTTTGTCAGCCCCCCCCACCAAGTTGTTCTCCTCAGGGCTGCTCCCAGTCACTTCTCTGCCCAACCTGTGGGTGTTCCTGGAATTGCCCTGACCCATGTGTAGGACCATGCCCTTGATTTTGTTAAACCTCATGAAGTTTGCACAAGCCCAGCTCTCCAGCCTGTGCAGGTCCCTCTGGATGCCATCCCTTTCTCTCCTGCATACCAACCGCCCCACACAGCTCAGTGTCATCAGCAAACTTGTTGAGGGTGCCCTTGGTCCCACTGTCCATGTCACTGACAAAGATATTGACCAGCATTGGCCCCAGGACAGACCCCTCAGGGACACCACTTGTCACTGGTCTCCTCATGGACATCGGGCCATTGACTGCAACTCTTTGCATGTGGCCATCCTGCCAATGCTTTATCCACTGAATGGTCTGGCCATTATCCATATCTTGATGACTGATTAGTAATTATAAAAACAGCCAGGAAAAGTCTGAATTTTTGGGTTACTCAAGTAGCAAGGTGTGGAAGATGCAGTCTCATGAGCTACATGATAAAGTACAGTAGTCTGGACACGGTTTTCAGGAAATCCATTTATACACGCATTAGTGCTTTGGGTTGCTTCTGAATTTGTGCATTTGTTTTAGAGACTAAATTCTGTTCTCTGTGCCACTCCTGTAACAGTAACAATATGAATTAATTTAGTTTAATTTTTAGTAACTATAGAGATAAGATGAAATCCTGGGCTGAGTATACTATGGTGCTAAAGTATTAAAAATGCTATCCAAAATGATCACAGAAGACTTCTTTTATACAAGCATGTTTTTTAAAGTTATTCTTTAAAATGTATTTAAGTTAATCACTAGCTATTTTGAATTTACGGGTGGTACTGGGCAATGACAACAAATGACTAGATCAATTAGCAGCACCTGATAAAAGGGAGAGTATCTGTTTTAATGAAGATTCTGAATTCCAAATGTTTTTAAAATGTGACTATTTCTATAAACAGACAAACACTTGACAAGGATTTGCAGTACAAATTCTTTGGATACACTAGTAATGCTAAGCATTAAGACGGATGTATAGAAAAAAAAGGGGTTCTCACCTGTCTTTCCAGGAAAATTTTAAAGAAATTAAAATATGCTTTTATATTTCAATGTTACTGTAACTGGGTTATGAAAAAATAACTATGATGCCTTATTCCTGTAATTTGGAAACTTGCTTCTAAGTGAATTGTCTCTATTTTATGGAGGCAGAGATTACCAAGGTTAGAAGTTTGGAAGGCCAACTGGCTCAACCTTGGCTGAGCTACCATGAATTTGAGGACTTCTTTGTGCAAAGAAACCAACTGGAATTGCTTCTGTAGCAAAGAGGTTTTGTAGCTGTCTCTGAAGGGTAGCTCCCCACTGGTGACACTGTTGACTGATGACTATTTCTCAGTGCAGACAACTGTAAATAATGCTTATATTGCAATGTGAAGATAATGTTCTATAAATTTTCGCATTCTCTTTGTGGTATTACTTTGGATATCAGGGTTTTTTGGATGGAGAAAGAGCAGTATGGCTAGGGTGTTATATATAAAAAACAGCTCTTAAGTAAAAAAGTGTTCACAATTATAGTGTGTATTTAAACTGACTTTAGTATGAAAAGACACAGTGGAGGGGAAGAGAGATGCCAGTGTATTACATGCCTAAGTCTTGATTCTCCATGCACACCTCAAGTTAGTGAATTTGTCTGTTTCATAAAGGAGGTGAGGCAGTTGTTTATTCTCTACACTATAGAAATAATTTTAGATTTATCATTGAAATGACTAAGACAAAAAGAAAATTTTGGGTCTAAATTGAAATACCTTCTGTATAATAAAACCTGATATTTGTGAACAGTTGCTGTACTACAAAGAACTGCTTAGATTGAAGTGAACATGATGATTTTTAATTTTTTTAAAATAAGTGTTATTTTGCAGAGTGTTTTGCAAATTACTTCAGTGTTGAATCTGGAGAAATAAGTAAGGGTTTCATACACCATTACCTTGTAAAATTATGAGGAAAGCAATCCTCAAGGCATATCCTGGAGAGCAAACTGTGATGTGGGATTAGGAGAAGCACTGCAAATAGCAATATCAGATTCACACAGGGACAGAGGGAAAGGAATGTAAAGCAACTGAAAGTGAAGGAGACAGCATGAGAGATGATTTTATTGTTTTCCAAAGAATAAAAGAAGTCCAGCAGGTGGGTAAGGATACACCAAAAGCCAATATAGTATCCATAGCTGGAGGAAAATACAGAACAATATGTTCTTCCTCTGCAAAAAGCAGGGTGATAGTTTGTTTACCATATTTTTGTAGTTACATTAGGAAGTTGGCAGATTATTTTATATATATGACATCTGTGCAGAGGGAAAGACTGGAATGCAGACAGAGAATGATATTTGTGCTTGTAGAAGGTAACTCTTGGTTCCTTTGCTCTTGAGGAGGGACTTTAGCAAGTTGTAGTGCTGTATCATTTCTGCCTAAGTGGAGACTTCAGTTGTGGTCCTTTTTTGGGAAGACGCTCTGCTTATTCATCGACTTTAAAGAGCAGTGGCAAAATCTGCAGTACAAATAGTTCAGGTTGCTTTAGTATCTGTGTTGTGACCTTAAAGAGCACAATTTTTAAGTGTTTTATACAGCCACCGTTGAGATGATGCTTTCTGTAGAAAAATAATGTTCAAGAAGTTTGAGTAAAAAATAACCTTTAAAGATATTTTATTACCCAGTTCTAAGAAACTAGATGTGTTTTTCCTTATCCTGCTTCATTCCAGATTACAGGAAATAGAAGATGCTTACAGAGAAGGTTTTTATATGTATGTTGCTTCAGAAATTCATGTTAACCATGTAATAGAGAAGTTGCTGCTACCCAGCTTTTCTAAAAAAAAATCTGAATTATTGACAGATGAATTTAATTACCTCAACAAAAGCTGCTGTTGATGAAGCTGACATTTTCCAAGTCTAAAACACTTTGCTTCTTCTGTTTTGTTCTTCTTTCCAAAGCATGAGGGATTTTGAAATAGGAGGTGTTTTATTGACCAACACCAGAGTAATCAGATTAATACCTGGTGTCTGTTACTTTAGTATTCATATATGAACTGATGGTGGAGAGGATCAGTCAGTAAGTAACAGACCTTAAGACAGCGCATATTTTCAAAAGACAACAGAAACCAATCTTAATCATCAATCCCTTTGATTCAGAAGTTTTAATATCAGTGTAATGTGTTAGGTTGAGTAATTAGTGATTTGATGTTAAAATGTATGTAAGCATTAGATGCATTTCAGGAAAATAGTAATTATTGGGAATGTGTTTTCATGCAAATTACACTAGCAGGAGGTATATGTGTGTTAAAACCAGTGATGCAGTGTAGGGTAGTTTATTTCTGATTGACATGTTTGAAGAATAAAGCTTAGGAAGTTACAAGTACTGATGAAACAAGAAAGTAATTTGAATACAACCTTACTGCAGAACTTGTACTACTCATGTGCAATGTGCAGGCCTAGTAAAGAGCTAATTATGTGTGAAGATCATGAACATATTTGTATGTACTCTAAGTCTTTGTTGCTGTTGTTGTTGTTAGGAAGGTACACAGTGGACGAACACTGTAGAACTTGGTTTTATGAATAAACTTTAAAACCCTGAAATTTGGAAGAATCTTTGCCAAGCACAGTTACCAGCAATCTCACTGCTTTATTTGAACCCCACAGCCTGGTTACAAAAGTGAATGGGAGGGTGTAGTCATGGAAGCTGCAGTGATATTAAATAAGAAATGAGTTTAGATTCAGACTAAAGACGGAGAGACTTGAGACTCAAACAGAGAAACACCTTTTTCCATCTGGAAAAAATGGTTCATCTGCTAATAAATCTCTTAAAGAAATAGAATGTCACAACTAAGAGGCAGCTGTGCAAGCACTGAGGTTGATTAATTAGGGGAAAGTTCTGTATCACCAGCTTTCCTAGATCAAGTATTGAGAGAAGTCCTATTGCAGGTGGAGTGACCAGGGACACACATTCCTCTAAGACATGTTGGCATTGAGGTAAGGAATACAGAAGGAGCCAGCAAATAATGTTGTTCTTAACTATGATTAAGAATTTTTTAGCATCTTTGTTTTTGAAAACAAAAATTCAGTCATGGTCTTGTATCCAGGAGCTTTATTTCTTATGGAAATAAGCTTTTGAAGCAAGAGTGAGAGGAGCCAGGTAGGAGGCTGTGAGTGTGTATTGTGCCTTCTTGGATGAAGTGATTCCAGAGAAAGCTCTTGCTACTATACTTAGAACTAGCATCCCCAGACCTCTAAGAGGAAAAAGGAAGAGACTGCTACTGAATAAGCTTCTAAGAGCTGAGGTTTGTTGACTTCAGAGCTGTCCCTTCTTACTGAGGTTTGGTCAGCTGTACAGTAGCAGACTCGTCACTGGTGCTTCTGTAAGCAGTAGGCTGCTGAAAAGCCTTGTTTGGTGTTGGCAGATGAAACTGTTGTAGAATTAAATGAAATTTGATAAATTGACTACAGCATACCAAGTTCACTCTTCAACTCTCCTATGATTTTCTTTTTTCTGCTCCTCTTTCCTGTTACAATTTCCATTTCTGAAGTTTGCTTAGCTGTGACAGGGTGTTCTCTGACACTTGGAGTGCAGTTTTGCTGTGACCTACTCTCTAAGACACTCTTTTTAGATAAAATATTTTGAATCTTTAGCAGTCATTTGTACTTGAGCACTGTTGAAGGTCCAGTTCCTCCTGCTTTGAAAGCAAGTCCGTGGTCCTGATGCTTAATATTGACAAAGTCTTTATTATTCTCTCTGAAGGACAAAGTGACAATAATTCTGTTGGCCTTATCCTTTAAGTAAATAGTTGTCAAGCTGTGGAAGCTGTGAGGTAGCTTTAGATTATTTCTACATTTTCACAAATTATCACACCCAAAATATGGGTATCTTTGGCTGAGAGTTTTTCATGTTGCCAGAGTTGCCAACAATAAGTATACATTCAGTTTTCTATTTTTTTTTTTTATTTAGCAAACCATTGGTAGCACCAAGTTTTGGACCTTCACTTTTTGTACTGCACTGGAGAGATATAAGCAAGAGAATTTGACAAGTGCAGACAGAATATTTACCTCTGGGAAAAAAACATTCAGGATTTGCCTCCTAACATGTAGTTTTTACAAATGAATTGAAGATAGGAAGAATTTTCTTTGGCGTTCTATATGAGGGTGATGCTGAAATCTTCTAGTAATGATAAAATTTTTAGTAACTTAATAAACATCGTAATACTTACGTATTACTTACGTAAACATCGTAATAGCTTTGCCTGCCAAAAATGTGTATCCTAAATTCAATGCTAGTGGTTTTTAATAGTTTCTTCTGATTAGGACCTTTTCCATTCAAGATGATAAGCCTATTTGATACTACTTGTTCTTATTTCCAAAGGAGGAAAACTGTGTGTGTTTGCTAAGAATCCATTGTTGCAGCTAATTGTTTATATTATGTTTGTACAGATATTATCAGTTTTGCATGGATTTTCATTCTGCTTTTATGCAAAGTAGAAAGTGTATGTCTGTCTTACCTTGGTGTAAGTAAAAGGTTAGAACAGTTGTGAACAGTGAGTTGATGAAATGAGATTAAGATTTTCTAACCATTCTTGCAATAGCTAGGTGACTATAATTAGGGTAAAGCAGTTGATGAATTCTGCAGTAGGCTGTAACTTGCATCGCAACTGTTGTAACTGTTTCTCTGTAAATTATATCTGGAAAGATCTGTGATGCTGATAGTTTAGCATCAATCATCAGTGATGACTTGTGAGGAAGTAAGTCTCAGGCAAACTGTTTATCCAGGGAGTTAATTCTCTAAAGCAAAGTGACTTTGTCACAGGTTCTCCCTCCACACCCGTTTCCCTGATGTCCTGTACAGAAAAGGCTTCTTACAAATATCTGCTTTGTGATTGTGATCTGCACTTTTGAATACATCATAAAGGAGTTGTGCATACAGTGATTAGTTTGTTTAATGTATGTATGAGGTATAAAACTTCCTGAAATGTTTTTTTTAGGAGGTGGCTGTGCAGCCAGGCATGGCATGCACCATAGCTGTGATTCCCTGGAATCACTGGCATTGATGAGAGTGTAGTAATTAAACTATTTTGTCTATTGTCTTTGCTAAGACCCTGAACGGATGTAAAACTTAAAGCTGATGATAAATAATGAGCTTCACTGGGACAATTGAAATTTTATAGGCAACTCAATTAGAAATTTATATAGAGGGTAAATTAAAATGTGAATTATAACCCGCAGGCCACTATATTAATTGAATGTTACAGAGTTAGCTCTTGCATGACTTGTGTCCAGGAATCCTAAAGGAATTGACAGCCTTTGATTGAAATAGAGCTTGGGAAAAAGAGAAATCTTAATATTTGTTTTGGCACAGCTGTTAATTTTTTGAAAGAAGGGTTGAGCTATGTGGTTCTCTTTATTGCACTGCTGGCATGAAGGACCACAAGAAATGCATTAGTTCCTTAAGGGACTAATAGACATGCTCCTGCTCATAGACATGAATGTGTTCCAACCTCTGCACACGGTGCTGCCTCCAAAGGTGGTGGGGAGTGGCTGTGGGTTGGGGAGTGATGATCCTGTGTGAACTCATCCTGCTGGTACCGACTGCCGGAAGACAGTCGAGTTGGTGGACTCTGTATTGTCAGGCCTTGGGCCAGATCAGGTATCACCCCTCATTGCAGAGCTGTCACAAAAGCAACACAAAAGCTGCGTCATCTGCTGAAGCTAATTTGACAGAAAGGCAGTAATCTGCCCGCATCTGATTCACATTTACTTTGTACAGCTCTGGCTTGCAGAACCATATATATGTAATACAGCCTCACCACGGCCAGTCCTGTGCTGCACAGACACTCGGGTCAATCATGCTGTAAGGATGCAGCAGCTCAGTTTACAGCAATTCATC
Organism: Geospiza fortis; assembly: GCF_000277835.1. Lineage (NCBI taxonomy): Eukaryota > Metazoa > Chordata > Aves > Passeriformes > Thraupidae > Geospiza > Geospiza fortis. The sequence goes on from NW_005054376.1 coordinate 641,157, forward strand.
GGCTGCTAATCCAATCAGTCTGTTCTGCTAATCAAATCAGTCAGCTCCGGAGCATGTGGCAGCAGCCTTGTGTGTGCTCTCCCAGGCTCCTGTCAATGGAGCAACGTGAAGCTGCAGTGAAGGTGAACTCTTGGATTTATATGATATCCTAGTGTAATTTCTTAATGATGCTATTTGATCTTAAGCCATACAATATTGGTTTTTTACATTCTTTTCTATACAGATTTTGATATTCTATGTGTATGTGTTAAGCTGTTTTTCAAATTTCCCTGCTGGTGCTAACTGCAGTGAGCAATACTCTGACTTGGTCTTAAGTCATCCTATGGGAAATTATGTATTTTCTATTAAAATGTGTAAAATAAGATTTTAGTGCTCATTTTACAGACCTTCAGGTGTGTTTTGACACCCTCATCAAATACCTTTTTGAATAACTGTTTCCCCAAAACTACTTTAAGCAAAACGTGGCACTTAATGGTTTTTGTGTGGTATGCTGCTATTTATTAGTTGATTTTTTTCATGTAGAATGCATTTATTTTATTTGCAATAAGAAGTATTTGAATACTGTTTATCGTTGACTTCTGCAAGATTTTAATAAATGGAAGATACAACCACTTGTAAACATTGCTGATTGCTTATGGGCAGTCATTTAGGTCCCATTTGTGTATGAACTAGTTTCCAAGTTAAGAAAGGGTGACTGTTCACTTGCAGTGCATACATATGTCATGTAAGACTAGCATTTATTCTAGCTTTCTGTCTCTGACTTGGGGAATATCTCCAGAAGTGATTTGGCTCAAGTGGAGAAAATCAGTAGAGTGAAGCAGTTGGTGCTGTGGCCCCCACCTCTACATATTCTGCTGTGCAGCACTTTTATTTTGGACTAGATTTAGTGATGCCCCCGAGGATCAAATATCCGTGCCACTACATGTATTGAAACTGTTCGGAGGTGTTACTTGCTTGGATCTGTGTGCCCCCTTAGGGGTTGAAGTGTGACAGCTGCATTGGTACATTCCCATTTCCACTTTATATTTCTCCATAAAGAATCCACATCCTGTATGCCAAAACTGATCTGTGAATAAAACCATTCCACAGTAAGTGGGAATAGTGCAGAGGAGGGAAAGATTTGCTTCCAAATTGCGCTACTGCTCTGAACAAAAACAGTAATGTAAACATAGCCTTCAGCTAACCAAACAAGGCCTTCTCCTATATTTTACAGACAACAGGTAGAGTATGAAGTCCAATAGATTCTATTCTGTAAACTTGAAATTAATTTAGCCTGACACAAGTGTGAGGACAGAAAGGAACATGATGGGAATGTACAATGGATTTATTATAAACAAGGCAGTACTCATGGAATATTTACCTGCCCACATTTGTTTACTTTGGTCTTTCTGGTTTTTGTTGCCTTCCCACCCCCCGACAGATGTACCTTTAGTTTGGTTTCTTCAAATGTTCAAAGTATGATCTTTTATATACATATATGTACAATGACTGAGAGCATGCCTTATATTGAGTTTACAAATGTACCCAAATGATAGTGCTTTAGATTGAGAATATTCTTTTGAATTTCATGCTTACTTTTAGTGACCTGAACTAAGGAGCTTTCATCAGGGTTTAAGAATGCATGTCCTTTTCCTGACAATCAGGTTACTGGACCAGTCCAGCCTATAGGTGTTTGTTGTCCTCTGTTGAAAGTTGCAGTCCTCTTAGATGTGTCAGGAAATATTGCATATATGGCTGCTCTCCAAACCAGTTATTTCAGGATGCCTACATTTACTCAGGTATTCTTAATATCTAAACCAGGTCACTTTGACAGAACTACGTTAGGGAATAATTGCAGAAGAAGTTGTGCTGACAGATGGGGAGGAGCTGTTGTCTCTGAGCACAGGACAGGGAGGAGTTGCAGTGTTGTCATTTTCACCTGGTGCAGCTGTAGCCAGACAGCACTTCAGCCTGCAACCATGCAAACGTTTGTTTGTTTGTTTGTTTGTTTGTTTGTTTGTTTGTTGGGAATTTTTTTGAGTGTAAATTCTGTATAATTTTTTAATAAAAGCAATTAAAATCCTCAGGGAGGGAGATCAAGCATAAACCAATTTTACCACATTCATGGAAGGAAGGGAAATTTAACATTTTACTGATGGGAAATCTCAGGTATAGTTGTGGTGGGTGGGATTAAAATTTGTGCATTTCAGTGTTGGATTTACTGAGCTGTTCATACCTCTGAATGGCTCATTGTTTTTCTGTCAGTTCTTCTGCTGCCTGAGTTTTTGAGTGTCATTGATCAGTACCCCCCAGGTGGGGAAAGTGATAACTTAGCATGCTAAAATAAACTGGGAGATGTTATTTTTTTTGCCACCCAGGTGGTTTGCCTGTTAACTTTCCCTCACACCTGTTTTATCTTTTTTTATGTTATTTTGTCTTTTCTTGTGATTCTTCTACAACACTTGAAAACTAACCATTAATGGTTAATCCTGCAATGCAGAACCTTTTAATCTCTAAAAATACGTACTAGCCCATGGTATGGGACAGGGCATGGGACACTGTAAAAATGGTAGTTGTCACAAAGTATTAGTCAGCATTTCTAGTGTGATTATGGCAAAGAATGTATCTTGCTCCCAGCTCTGGGTGAGAAACACTTACGTAGCTGTTACCATCAGCAGAAGTATTGAGGCAGAATATTCCTGAGCAGTTTGTCAAGTGCTTTTAAGGGAGTCAGACTAACCAAACCGAGTCAATGCAAAAAAAGAAGTCCCTTACAAAGCTCTGAATCTGCATGATAAATTGTGTATCACAGGTTAATTGTTGTAATTTTTGTGCTGTAAATAAAACAAAAGATGTATTCAAGAAAAAAATGAAGCTTTACAAAAAAATCCTTTTAATCAAAAAGAGCAATCAAAGTAGGCTTTGTTGCAGGCTTGGACAATACAGCTAAATATAACTGTTTTCTTTATACATTTCTGCTTGCTCCATAAATCATCAGGTTAAGAATGGATTTTTGTGTCTCTTGTTCTAGACTTCATCTATTATCTCTGCAAGGTATCTGGTTTTTTGGATGACAGGGATAGCATCCTACTTGAAAAGGGCATGTCCTTACTGAGTGGCCTTTCAGTACTGAAAGACAGTGGTAGGACTTTGTGCTCAGTAATTGATGTTGTTCATTATAAAGATTTTGTATTAGAGAATAAAAATACCTTGGTAGTAGTAGAGATATTTCTCTGAGAATCGTGCTCTTAAGGTCTATTTTAGAAGGTCAAGAGAGGCAGAGAGAATAAGCAAGACTAGCAGTAACTGCTTTTTTGACAAGATAGGAAGTTTGATTCATGATTTTGTTCTTAGTTTTTAATTTAACATTTCTGACTTAATATTTGAAGGTCTTTTTACTCAGTCTCTACTAAGAAAAAATTGAAGGCATGTTTCTCTGCCGTGACTTTCTCCAATTCTGGGAATTGCATTTTCTTTTAAGCTGTCTTTAAATAGTTTTGTGGAAAAACAGGTTTCATTTTTCTAGCTGCATGGTTTTTTAATCCCAGTAACTACTAGAAAGTTAAATATTCATAATAAAAATAGTTTTAATGTATTTTAAGATTTTAAATAAAATTTGGACAATTTATATTGCATATCTTTCTCTAGAATGCATTGAGCAGATTAACGAGGCAAAAGTGGAGCTTGTTTGTATTTGATTCTTATTTTTGTGGTGTTGATTTGGTTGCGTTTTTTTAAGACCTATGCAGACAGAGCTGAGCAACATCCTGATGACACAGTACAACACCTGCAGGGTATCACATGCAGTTGTAGGGTATGTTCTTATGTTGCTGCTGAGATTATAATAATAGTAATCATTTAACCTTACTGTTGAAAACCAGGGAGTACATTATGATAGCATGCCATGTGTAAAATTGAGATGCACTCTTAAGAGGATCTGTTGTCAGCAGTCGTGTGATATATGTACACTGTTTATATGTGCACCATACATCTTTCTAAACTGTTCTGTAGACATTCCATTGGGTTAACGCCACTCCTGTAAATGTCACTCTTTCTTCAGAGATTCTTCTAGGTAGGTGTGATCTCAGCTTCTATGCATGGTTTTTTTCATGAAGGGCTGGGAGTTAAATTAATAAATAACGGTCCCAAACACCTGCCTTCTTTTATTGCCAAAAACAAGAGAGAGATGAGTAAGAAAGCTGTATCAGTCCCATAACTGAATGAAGTGGGATGGAGGATTTACCAGAAGAATCAGCCTGGGCAGAAAAAAATTAAATTAGAAGGGGAAACCCTAAGACTAGCTTTGCACTTATATCTTTTTCAGTAAAAGAATTCCCTTTCCACAGGATTAGCATGATTGGCATAAGTTTTAGTCAGAGGCATGAGCCTCTGTCCCTGCAGCTGCTGCTGTCTGCCCTGCCTGCTTCACCCCAGTGCCTGAATTCTTCCAGCCCATGGGTTCCACATGCAGTTGTAGAATGTGCATGCTTAATACTTGTGACATAAATATCATCTCTGTTTGCAGATAAGTGAGGCATGGTAATTTGTTCAAGTATGTGTATCAAAGGCTCTGGCAAAAACAAAGTCTGTTTTCACAAGAAATCTCTAAAACAATCACCTGAATTTGCCCCAGTTCCTAAGCTGTTCCATATTGTCCCTAGTAGCTAAAGGTTAGTTCATTGTAAGTGAGGGATTCTCACATATGCCTTGTGCTAAGCAAGCAAATTATTCAAACAATATCAAATTGATAAGTTTGGTAAGGTAAACACACTGTATTTATACAGCATATTTAAACATGACTTCTATGTTGAGAGAGGGAAATCATGTTCACATTGAAGTTGGTGCAAGAGCTTCTCTGAGACCAGTGCTGATTGTCAGTTTTAAGATGTCATATTCAGATTCTTGTGCATGCAAAATACTTAGTGAAGAACAATTCTGATATTCTAGAACATGTTTTTGAGATAAAAGTAATAATTTAAAGTTTAAAGCGAGGGATTTCCAGTCAGCAGTGAAAGACTGTAATACTATAGAACTATAGTACAGATTACAAAACTAGAAGACTATTTTATAATCTGTCTAGACTTAAAAAATTACTTGCATGCAGGGCACTCTCTTGAGTTGTCTATCTCCCCATGCCTAATGCTTATTTTTGATTTTTAACAGGTAGAGAGAATTGTTGACAAGAGGAAAAACAAGAAAGGAAAAACAGAGTATTTGGTGCGATGGAAAGGATACGACAGCGAAGATGATACTTGGGAGCCAGAACAGCACCTTGTCAATTGTGAGGAATATATACATGAATTTAACAGACGCCACAATGAAAAGCAGAAAGAAAGCACATTAACCAGGACAAACAGGACCTCTCCAAATAATGCCAGAAAACAAATTTCTAGGTCTACCAATAGTTCTTTTTCAAAGACATCTTCTAAAACTTTAGTTATGACTAAAGAACACGAGTCAAAAAATAGTCAACTTTTTTCTGCCACACAGAAGTTCCGGAAAAACAATTCACCATCGCTTTCTGGACGTAAAAATATGGACCTTGCAAAATCAGGTATTAAAATCCTAGTGCCCAAAAGTCCAATTAAGAGCCGGACAACAGTTGATGGCTTCCAGAATGAAAGCCCAGATAAAATAGACCATATAGAGCAAGATCAGGATGACTCTGTAGCACCGGAAGTAGCAGCAGAAAAACCTGTGGGAGCATTGTTAGGACCTGGTGCAGAGCGTGCTAGGATGGGGAGCCGACCAAGGATACATCCATTAGTGCCACAATTGCCAGTGCCAGTAACAGCCACAATTGCATCAGCATTAACAATAAATGGAAAAGGTAGGTGTACAAGTCATCATTTTGGTGGTGATTTTTCATTTGACTGGAATTTTTTTGCAGTTGAGATGCAGACAAATTACCCACTGTTTCAGCCACGCTAAATCAACTTTGGAGAACTTCACTTTGTTTTACGTGACTATATAACTACAAATCCATTTCTAATTTTACAGCTTTTGGTTTCCTTGGTACTTGTGTTTTCGGAATCACCATCAGATACATCTGTGTTTGCCTCGACATTGTGTGGTACACATATTTAGTGTACCATTTCCAGATATTACATCATTGCTTTAAGTTTGTATAAATTGGTCAAATTTGGTATGAATATTAGACACATTAATTATGGGAAGAGGTGAATGGTGTGAGCAAGGATTCTTCATAACAGTTTATATATTTATTTTGTTGTAAATATTGCCTGGGGAAAAAACCCATGAGAGTGATGTTGCTTAAAAAACAAAGTTAATAAGCTTTGTTTCTGTGAAAATTTGAGGCAGTTGTGGAAATACATATATGCCTTCTGCCTGGATTGAAATTTATTTTCATTATATTTTATCAATATTTTGTTGTTTATACCTCATTCGGTATTGAACACTTTTTTAGGAGTGATGTCTGGCTTGATAATATCTAAGCAGGTCACAGTTAATTCAATTTGTACTGTAAAATTTGTGACACCAAAGTAACCCAAACTGCTCTTCTAGGAGGGAGCTCCTTGTCCCCCATCCAGCTGAGAGCATTGTTTAAGAATTCTTGGTCATTATTGTTGTGCCCCAAACGTTTGTTCTTCCCAGACAGACTCGGCTGTGTGGTCACAAGTGTTCTCATAAGCAGGCTTTGGAGGCTCAATTTCCAAGTCCAAATTTTGAAGTAAAGACTGCACCCTCAAATAAAATGCAGCAGGTCAAATGTGCAGGTGTGCTATTGATGGCAGCTTGCTGGAAAAATTGTCTGGAATTTTTCAAGGACTGGACCTGCCAAGAAACACACTTAGAGACACTGGATAGGGAAAAAATGCGCTAGAGACTTTGAGAGAGTTTGTGTTGGTACCCCACTGTTGCTTGCATTGAGATTTTCCAAAAGAACACCTGCAGCCAGAGAGGTTGAGAAGTGGTGGACAGGGGAGGAATGTGTTCCTGGAACTGCAGTGTCAGGTCATGGACCAACCCATTTTGCTGCAGATGAACTAGTAACCATGGCAATGCACACACAGATGCCAGGAATATCTCTTGCTTTGCATGGGCTAAAGAAGGAATGCAAATCTCAGAGGATGTAAACAAAGCTGAAGGGGAAGATGCAAGAGATGCCAGGATGAGAGTTCTCTGAGTAGGTGAGGTAGAGGAGTGTGTTTTTGCATGGGATGGTTTTATGATAGTTAATAGGCATCTTGGAGTATGGCAGGGTTCCTAGTGAAGTGATTGGTAAGTTCTGCCTTTGGCATCTCATTTTTTTGCCTCATGGCATCCAAGAAAAACACCTGGGGCATGAAGGATCTTTTTGGGTAGATCAGATTAAATCTTTCCCACCAACCTCTCACTTTGGTAATAGTGGTATGGCAAGGGCCCAGTTACAGGGCATCAGATGGAAGCAGAAAGGCCTGCAGGGGAAGGGGAGTGACAGAGAAGGTGTTGGGTGAGATTTGTTCCTGTTTCACTGCTGTGTGAAAATTTCCTCAACTGCCACGACCTCCTTCAACTCTTGCAGGCATTTGTCTGGGCCGCTAACAAGGAAAGCTGTTGACTGGCTCTAGGGATGATGACAATACCAGAGTTTTCTCACACTTACGTGTTCACCAGATCCTAAAGGTGTAGATCCTAAAGGAGAGCCAAGGAGATAGTCACAATATGTGGTTGATGAAACATACACAATATGTTCCACCTTCTGTCTGCTGCTGGAGGCATATCAGTGCATTAACTGAGGCTTTCCCTGTCTGCCCTGATGCACCACTCCCATCCCCTAGCTGAGCTGTGTCTATCTGCTGGGAAATGGATGCTAAATATCCTTATTTATTGGGGTTTTATTTTGTTCACCTGCGACACTTTTGGGGGTAACCTTCCCATCAATGCAGTATTTCTGTGATTATAAAACTTGGAAAAAATGTTCCAAAATACTTTGCACTTATCTGACATCAGTCTCTCTTCCTAACTTTTCAGGATTTCTTTGACATATCTTTCTCATGGAAGCCCAGGCTCCAACTCAGCCATTATGCATGGCCTGAGTGGATTTATTCAGGGAGAAGCAAAGCGACAGCCCTGTCTTCTAGAGCTCTCCTGGCCTTGGAGCTTCCTGAGCTGACACATTTGCTGTCTTTTCACTCCTTGAAGATGCATTCTTCTCCTTGCTGTTTTTATTTTTAACTTCACCCTGCAACTCATTAAAAGTGTAGTAAATAGGTGCTTCCCTCCCCTGCATGGGGCTGCTGCAGTTCAGGATCCTGTTTTGCTCCTTACTCAGGACATTCCTTCAGTCTTAAATGGACACCTCATCACATTTTCAGCACGACCTCGGGAATCATATATCATGAGGGGTATTCATTGCACAGAAATGCACCTTCATGT
>NW_005054376.1:649635-663101 GCF_000277835.1 Geospiza fortis
AAACTTCCCACCTCCTCCACATACACCTTCTGTTAATTTTAAGAATTCCTACTACCACTTGGAGGATGCTGTCAGGAAGACAAAAGCATGTTTTGAAAAATAACTTCTTACTTGAGCTGGTTTAGGAATTTTTTTATCAAGACCTTTTTCTTGGTAAACTGAATTAGTTAAAACAGAAATCACTAGTCATAAAGCATAATTTTGAAAGATTCTAGAAAAATACAGATTACACTTCAAAAAAATTTTAGTCTACTTTTAAAATTAAACTGAATTACATTATTTTAAAGTAATACTGGAAAAATAATTCAAAGTTTAATATGAAAACAGTGTTCCTGATTTTGAGTATGCTGCTAGGACTGTTTAGTAGTGTGACTCAGGTTGATCTTTAAGTCCTTGCTCAGGATGGTGAAACTACTCAGTGTTTAGTCTGTTGTTTGTTTTCCCCAGCCTTGTTTTTACCCTTTTTTTTGTTTAATTTATAAGAGAAGTGCAAACCAAAAATCCCAGAAACATGTTTGCATATGAAAATGCCATGACAGTAATTACTAGAAAATATTAGTGTTATTGTAGCACCTAATCCTGCTTTTTCTGAGACAAACTTCAGTGGTGCAGTTCATGTTCCAAAATTTTCCAGTCTCAGAAAAGGCAATCAGCAAATATCTGTTTAAATATACAGGGTTTCTGGGGAATAAAATATCTGTCATATTTACTCTGGGAGTCTCAGCACACTGAAATCAAGCTGCTGTCAAAAGAATAGCATTGTGTTGAATGTTCATATTTTAAAGGCTTGGCATTGAAAACTGAGTCAATGGAGTAATATATATATACAAGGCTAAGAATTAGGGTGATGTATGGAAGAAGTGAGGACAGATCACTGAATTGAACATTGCTGTAGCTCTGGTATTTTGAAATATGTGGTGATCATCAGCTGTTACTAAAAGTTAGTAAAAGCAATCCTGGAATGGATGAACAAAGTAGAAAGACAACAACAAAGAAATGAAATGTTGTGGAGAAGGTTAGTGGCACCTACAAGTAAGGCATATTACTTAAAACTAGGCGAGGCAAAAAGTGGTTTTGTGTCTAACAAGTTCTGATACCTTAAAAGTTTCTCAAAGTTTCCTTCATCAAAGTAGTATTAAAAAGTAGCTTTGAAATCTTATTGCAAATGGTTTCAGCATAGTATGGTCATAATAACCAGGGATGTTGTATTTAATAGAGTGCACAAGAAGAGAAGCTGTAAAGGGAATCTGATCTGTCAGTCACACAGGGCTAGAGAGTTGTCTTGAAATTTTAGAAAGGACCATAAGTCAGGGTAATACCGTTTCTTGGCAAATTCTAGTAATTTTTATTCTGGGTAACCCTATATTTGCTACAGTTTTTATCCAGCTAGCGATATCCAACATGTGGATGTAATTGAGAATAAATGCCACGAGAAGGGAAATTTCAGGCAGAAAAGCATGCAAAGCTCAAAATCTAAAATGAGGAAGAAAAGCACATCTAGCTGCATATGTTGTCAAAATTAGAATAAGGCTGGATGGTGCCAGCACCCAGAAAGAGAAGAAATACAAGAACTGCAGTAAATTACATCACTTGTTAGTCATACAAGCACCACCAGTGTGCACAGTGGCATTAGCAGCTCCCTCCTTGGACATATTAGTTCAGATTAACAACTTGCAAGAGCAGCAGGCTGACAATACAAAGATGCTTGCAGTGTAGCACCCTACAAGGAACAAGGATGTCTGCCGATTTTTTAGTTGGATAATGGTGCTGTTTTCATCTCAAAACAGGGATACTGTCAGCAAATGAAAAGTGGCATCCGAAAAAAAATTAGAAGAAAAGACTGAACTTGAGTTTTGTTTGTTACCTGTTCTCGGCTTTCCCCAAAGCAGCTTATGGGATTAAAACCCATAGATTTGGAAAAATAAAAATCCACTCAAACACCAAAGGAAAATAGTGTCTGTTTGGTTAAGTGTCTGATAGCTTTAGTCTCAAAAGGAATCAAGCAAGCGTGGAAGGGATTATGGAGGCCACTGGAACTGAGGAGAAACATCTGTTCTCAATGCAATACCAAGCCCAGCTGAAAGGAGTTCAGTCCCTCCCTGTTCATTAGGGTGAGGGAAGCTCACACACTTCCCTCCCAAATTCTCCTGGTTACTTTTTCACCTCTGCCTGGGTGTTGAACTCTTCATGAGGAATGGTCTGCTGTCAGCAGCATAACTGGCCAAGCTTGAGAGTCCCATGGGAAGAGCACAGCAGCTGACAGAGCTGTGAACCACAGAGTTGTCTAGATGGACCACAAGCCATGCATATAAACCCTCTGAGAAAGCAGAATTAAGAGAAAAGTTGAAGAAGTTCATTGCTGTGAATTTAGAGTAAAACAAGAGGAAAGTTGGGGATGATGTGTTACAGTCTTTTTGGATTTCTTTTTAGCATCCCGAAAGGACAGAAGCAGATTTGAGTCCTCCTTTTTCTTAGTTGGGAGATTTTGTTGGTTAAGTAGTAAATTGTGATTTCAAAAAAAAGCCTTAAGAGAAGAACTTCCTTTTTCAGTGTGTTTTGTACGTTGCACTTGAATGGTGGCTTGATCTCTGCTGAGTGATCTGGAAAGCAACCAAATATTTTATTAGTGCAAACAAAAGCCTATTAAATGGGTTAAAGTCCTTTGCAAAGCCCTCTTAACTTCTAAAATTACTGGTTAAACTTCTTTTTCAAATGCACAAGTGTGTAATTTTCTATCTTTGATTGTGCATCTTTTTAGCAAATCACTAAATAGTAAAGCAGTTTTCATTTAATCAAGCTTAAAGAGACGTTTGGGTTTGGTTTTTTTCTCCAGAAGTTGACTTTTGATTTTATTTCTTAAGAATTCACATTATTATGTCCCTTATGCACTATATTGCAACATTTTAACCTAACATCAATTTTTCCTTGTGTCTTACAAAGTCACGTTCTTCAGCTGTTTAACTCTTAACTAAAATTAATCTGAATTGTTGCCAATTTCTTGTTTATCTATCTTTTCTGGCTTAGTGTAAATGCTAAAGTTTTAAGCAATATGGTAGAGTACATGGTCTGTGTCATGTGGAAAATTGGTTTGTTGCTGTTCTGGTTTTTTGTCTTCCCTCTGCCCTGTTGCTTGTGCAGTTTATAGGACACATTATTGGTACTTTACATGAAACTCCAGGGCTGAGAACTTGCTGTGAATTTCATCTCTTATCTTTAGAACTGTATTGGTTTATGTCAACAGATTATCATAATAATAGTAATCAGGATCTAAGTGCACAGTTTGCTTTCATTTTTGAGAAACATAAGGCATAAGTGACTTGTTTCTTTCCTTTTCTGCCATGCTTCAGTACCCAAAATGGAGATGTCTCAGTTGGGTGTTACATTGGTGTAGACTTTGAATGCAGCTGAGCTAGTGTAAAATGTAGTTACTTTGAAAAGAGTGATCCCTTTCCTTTCCCCAGTCCCAGGTATGGGAGATATATTTTTATATATGATTAATCATATATAAATGGCCAAACCAACTGCTCCTTTAAGGGCAGGCTTATTTTTATCAGCCTTCTGGAAGTGACAATGAGGTAGAGGATGTGTCCCGGGGGAGGGAGATGGACACAAAATTTTTTCTTTTCTTAATTCCATTCCTGAAAAACCCTTAAAGGAAACCCTGAATTGAACAGTTTTGGTTGTTTTTTGTTTGGTTTTTGTTGTTGTTGTTTGTTTGGGTTCTTTTAAGAAAAAGGTAAGAAATTTCCCAATAAATTCTCAGTTTGGACATAAAAACCTCAGCCTAAGTTGCTAGAAAAACTCCTGTGTTGTTCTCACTGGAATTTGTATTACAGCTGTAGCCCCTGGTAAACATAAAGCTCATAAGTGTGCAGTTCATCTAATGTTACATCAGTTTACATGAGCTGGGGATCTGGAGTCTCCATTTCTCTTGACTGACAGATCAGGTGGGGTCAGTAATGATGTACCATTGCATTCTCCTACAGCACATGTGCTAACCTGAGACAAAAGTAAATTCTGAGGACAGGTTTGTCACACCTGCTGTGCCAAAACTTAGGAAAAATGAAGCAGAGCCTCTGTTTACAAGACACCATTTCAATCTACTTTGCATACATTAGCACAGAGAAAGTGTGTTGAAGATCAGACTGAATGATAGAACAAAAATGTTGAGCTAGGTACTTTTTTTTTTTATCCAACATTGTCAAAATTGTAGACTTTCAGAACAGCTTTAGAAATGTGAAGTGCAATCAGAAACACTCATGTGGTGCCTTTTGCAGTTGTGCCTGGTAAAGTAACCAGCCACTTTTTTTGTCTCTTGCTGTTTCAATTGTTGAAGAAGTTTCATCTCCCATCTCTGTTAAAGCTGCGAAGTGGATGGAACACGTTTGCCAAGGCAACTGTCATTATAAATCTGTATTCTCTTGAAAAGAAGATTAATCTTAATAGTTTGATGCAAAAATCCATTAAAAAACTCAACTAAAACAACTGTAATTTGGTTTGTGGAAGATTTGCCTAGATCACATTGTCTACATAAAGTAAAGTCAACAAAACATCCTCACAGGGAGACTGTTACAGGTGGGATAAAATATCATGCAATTGTGACAAAACTCTGAAATACTGTGTTTGCACCAATGCTTGTGGAAGAGAGAATATAGTTAGATTTAGCAAAACTTAAGATTCAAAACCAAGGTTTTTTAAGGCTAGCTGTTGGGATAACAGCTCGATACAGTCTTGAATGTTATAGGTGTTCATAAAAACACCTTTTATTTTTATGTATACGTGCATATATATTATGTTGCCCTGGAATAACTCTACTTTCTACCCAGCCAGAGAAATTTCAGTACACAAGGTGGTATAACCATGATGTGGAGCTGCTGCTGTGAGTTACTGATATAATACAGTGAACTACTGTTATTTAAAAGAAAATAAATACAGAATCTGTATGTTTGTAACACTGTATGCATTTTTTTTCAAACAAAAATATCTATATTACCTGCTCTATGTACCTCTTATATGGTGAACTTATTTAAGAACATACACTGAAATGCATTTAGGCCACAAATTATCAAACAGTTAATTCTTCTTTAATAACTGTTTTCTTCTTTAGTAACGATTGTCTTAATTTTGCAATCTTAGAACACATAAAAAAGCTTTTGTCTTTAGTAAGTAAGTGTAATTTAAAATGCTTTAAAGTTTATTATGTTTTAGATACCTTTAAGAAACAAAGGCAAGTCATAAACATTGGCACTTTGAGCTATAATATCGTAAATTTAAATGCATCTGAAAACTGGGAAGTCTTAAAATTTAATGTGGAAGAAGTGGAGGAAAGCTTTGTACTATTGTATTAAGAGTTCTTTAAACATCTATTGAAGTGTGGATAAAGAAATACAGACTGTCATCTATTTTCTTTGAAAATATTCCTTGAAAGAGGCAATGAAAGATAGTAAGAAGTTGTGCTTCAAAGGACTGCTCTGAAACTGACTGGAAAGAAGGAAAACAGTAGGCTTAGGCGTTCATTGTAGTTGTGTCACAAGGTTGGCAGTGGAATCTGTGCTTATTTGTATTTAGTGATCTCTTTTTAAAGGAAGTGTTGCAGTGAGCAGCAAAGGTACAAAACTTGCAAAGAAACACTTTATTACTTAAGGTACAAGAGAACAGAAATTTCAGAGGGACATACCTGAAGCAGGAGCTAAATGAAGTGATGGACAGCAGAAAGATAACTTGAGCTGATCATCTCAACAGAATTTAGCTCCTAAACAGAATTTTTAGTTTGGGATGCAGATAGGAATGCCTGAGTGCTGCGAAGGGCAACTCCAAGAAGACTTGGCCTAGTATTGGACTAAAGAAGCTCTGAAGGTTTTTCTTGTTTGTCTCACACATTTGTTGTTACTATTCAGTCACATGTGGTGTATAATGAATCTGTAGATAACATGTTGACTGGCACAGTGTCTTCCATGCCTTAGCACTGCTGTCGTTTGGATTTCATCTTGAATTCCTTTGTTGCTTGAAAGATGGGCTGGAATGAGAGGGAACAGAATGAGTGGCTGGCAAGGTCCCTATGAGAGGTGTCCCAATGTACTTCCAGTGCATACACAGCTGGGGAATCTAGGCCAAGCCATTGATGAAAGCTGGTACAACAGGAACAAAGAGGATATTAAATAATTTGTTTTAAAATCCCATATCTAAAGGGAATACAGTAAATATTTTGGAGAAGAAACAAATTATAGACATGATGAAATAATGATTAATGTAGTTGGAAATTTCTATTCTGGAATTGAATGAATAATACAAGGGGATATCTAGGGAAATCAAAGGGTGTCAAATTCAAAAGAGAAAGATTAGTTATAGCTTTAATTGGTGCTTCCATTTGGTCCTGAGAACTCTTTGCTAAAATTTGTTTGAGTCCAAGAGAGGGAGGTAATGGCCATTTTAAAAAAATAGGCATTTATGGGGATAATGGGAATATACCATATTTATAGGCCTGATATTGTTTTACAAACAATGTAAGTTCTCTTTCTTCAGAAGTAAGGAAATGTTTTGTGACATTTCTGAAAATTTTAATTCAGTTATCTTTATATGTTTTTCTACATTGTTAGCTAGTATTATTTATGGAATTATTCTCTTAACTGTTTCTCATATAATTAGCTTTTTACTATGCAGATGTTCAGAGATGCTAATCATTGAACTGTTAGGGTATCAGGATAGGCATTGGAAAAGCAATGAGAAGATAGAGCTCTGGTCTGGTTCCTGACGAGGTCCTTATGTGAAGCACTCTTACTTTACAAAACTCACTTATAGTAATGTATAAAACAATCATATTAGAAAAAAAATTCTTCAAAGTTCAAATGCTTTAGATAAAGAACACTGATTGTCATCTGTTCTCCTTTGATTTAGTATAGTCAGCTCAAAATCCCATTCAGTGTAAACAGAATTATTGTGTTGTATTCTCCCCTCATCATTTGGTTTTCTGGATGGATTTCAAATTCAGAGGGCACTTTTGAGAAATACAGGAATTAGTTGAAAGCAACGGTAAATGCAAAGCTTATTTTACCAGACATAACATTTTATTGACAGAGCTAATTTAAAAACAAATTTTCTGCAAACAGAAAGAATATTCTGCCAGGGCTTCTCTCAAACTTGATAAGTGTGTGAAGATGTATTTGTGGCAGTGCATCCTTTCACCAAAGAATTCAAAAGTAGTGGGTTTTTTCTTACATTAGTACAAGCAGGCAAACTCAATATGGTAATAATGGCTATTTCAAACAACTTACTATGTGGTTTGTGATTTTCTGTTTCAATTTCTGAGTAGAAAGGATGATGGATTATTCTGCATTCTTTAGAGAATCATCTATTTTTACCTTCTGTGCATGGATAGGCAATTAGCTTGAAAACCTATTTTAAATATTTAAAAGTTTATACAAAAACACAAGTTGCATCTTTGCTGTTATTGAAAGCTAGTGGGCCATTTTGTTTTCTTGGTTCTTTTCACATTGATAGTGCTTTTTGTTCCATTAGCTTTATTTGGTCCTGTATAGTCAGTCAGGTTCAGGAAGGGTTTTTACAAATGATCTTTCTGAGTGCAGACAATGGAGCAGTGGAAAAACCTTTCTAAATAGGTGAGATGGAGAAAAAAACAAAATTTAAACATTTCTTTGCTTTGAATGTTTTGCATTCAGACTTCTTTTTGCATTTCCAAATACAGATGTAACTAGCTAACATTAAAGCACTGAGTAGCATTAAGCACTAAGCACTAAAGAGCAGTGTTCTGAAAAAGTAATACAAGCCAACACAATTAGTATTGCCCACTGATCCTTATTTTTAAGCTTCCTGTGAAGCTTTGAGGAAGAAAATGGACTTGTTACAATATGTTAAGATATTTTGCTCTGAAGTCCTTTCTTCTTTCTAGAATTAAGTTTTAGTATGGCATAGTGGTCATCTTCAAGGAATCATTGTTCTTCTCTTATATCTTGTAATAGTTGAGGGTTCCCTGCTACTATTTTGTTGGCATAGTCCAGTTTGAAATGTCATTTTGTAGTTAAATAAAGTATATTAGTAGAGTAGTGATTGGTGCATAATGTGTCAAGGAGTAGTCCCTTCTCTGTTAAATGTTTTAGGCATGCCAGTAATACACAGTTTTTAAAAACAGTAATAAACTCTAGAGTCGTTTCAGTTAAAGTGTGATATGCGGGCATTTTCAGCACACTATTGTGTATCATAAATTACAAACTTATAGGCTACGGTACTACAGATAGGGCAAATACATATGTTCAGGTTAAAAAGGGTGGGAATAGTAATAAATAACATTTATTCAGGATAAACCTGTGTAAAAGTCGGTGGGTCTGTAGTTGGCCTGATACTAACATCTCCATACTTTTCCTTTTGTAATTTTGTGTAATGTTTTAGTACTTAGCCAGTGTCAGCATTAGCTATACCATGATCTTCTAACAACTCAGTCAGATTCAGTGACCACATTTTCAAACATTTCAATCTTTTATGTGTTGGGGGTTGTTAAATATGCTTAAATATTATCTTATCCTTCTCCTGTAACTGCTACATACACTCTTTGGACAGGCCTCATACTCTTTGAAGACTAAAAAGAAAAGTTCAGTATTCTGAGGCAATTTTGGGTTCTCCTGCACAGAAGTAAGTTGGGCAGCACTGTGTCAGGGTTAGGGAAGGCCCCTGGGGAGGCTGTTGAAACCTTTGGAAAACTGAGATACTCCAGCATCCCTGGCAATCCTCAGCAGTTTAGGAGGATTTCTGTTGGTTGCAGGATGATATGAACTGTTATATGATCTTTGTGTGCTTTTACAGACCTTGTTTATAGGTCAGTAAATTCCTTGGTATGCGTCCAGTTTTCACAGATACTCTTGTAATTCTGCTCTAATTGTATTGTGGCTCATTTATGACTAAAATGTTTTTGTAGAGGATGAAGTAAGATAGGCAGATTGGCTTATAGGCTTATACTGGCAAATATAGGCTTATATTATTTAAGTTTCTTTCAATTTAGATTTTTCAGAAATTGCTTTGAAATCCTAGAACTGCTCTGCCCATTGTTTGTTGTACCTGTAATCAGTCTCATTTTCATCTGTTAGATACTGTGACATGAGTGTTTTGAGCAAATCAACAAATTAAATGCAGTACTGCTTTGTAATATCTCTGCTACTGATAGCCTGGGCTGCGCTGGTCACAATATTGCAGTTTGGAATCCTGCTGAACACACTGAAGGCTAATATTAAGACAATCATTTTAAATTTTAGAAGAGAAAACTTCAGCTTGCTCAGAGCTTGGTTAGCACGGATTCTGTGGGAAGCTTCCATGGAGGGTAAAGGAGACAGCAAGTGCTGGAAGGTCTCAAGAACACTCTCCTGGAAGTTCAAAAACCATTCATGCCCTTTAAAGGTGAGGGAAGTAGGGAGAAACCTCCTTGGTTTAACTGCAAGCTTTTGAGTCTGCTCAACGCCAGGAGAAGTGCACCATAGATGGAAAAGCAGACAGACACCCAGTGAGAACTACAAGAACATTGCCAGGGTGTGCAGAGATGCAGTTGGACAAGCAAAAGCTCAAATTGAAATTGGCCAGACGTGAAAAACTACAAGAAAGGGTTCTTTAGGTAAGAAAACAACAAGCAGAAACAGAAGGAAAATACTGCCTTACTGTTAAACAGGAGAAGTGAACACTCACCAGCAGTTCTCAACAGTTTCTTCACCACCATCTTTACCCTCACTGCTGGGTCCCTGGCCTTGAGAACAAAAATCCAGGTGGATGCAAACACAGACCCTCCATCAGTGAAGGAAGAGTTGGTGTGTGACCTGTCACAGGAATTAGACCCATACACACTGATGGGCCCTAACACCAGAGGTGTTAGGAGAATGCTGCCATCACCACAAGGCCACTCTCCAAAATTTTAGAGGAGTCAAGAAGTTGTGGAGATCAGGGATGTCCCAGAAAAGTGGAAGAAGGCTGATGTTACCCCCATCTAAGAGAAAGGCTTAGGGGAGAATCTAGGAAATTATAGCCCAGTCAGTCTAACTTCAGTCCCTGGGGAAGTGATGGAGTGAGTCCTTCTGGGAGCCATCGCAGCACAGATGAAGCTTGTCATTTGGAAGAGCCAGCAGAGGCTCACCAAGGGCAAATGTTGCTTGACAAATCTGACCACCTTTTATGACAAAGTAACCTGCTCGGTGGATGTGGGGGATGAGCAGTGACGTTGTCTACCTGAAACTCTCCAGGGTTTCCAAAATGGTGTCCTACAGCCTCTTCTTAAAAAAACTAATGTGTGACAGTCTGGCCTGGTATCCCATGCAAGGAAAATATAATCCAGGAGTGTGTCATAAGCTGGGGTCCACCCAGCTGAGGGGCAGCTCTGGAAAGGGACTTGGAGTCAGTCCTGGTGGACAAAGAGTTCAATCTGAGTGAGCAGTGTGCTGCTGCAGCAAAGAAAGCCAGCAGGATGCTGTGCTGCATCAACAAGGGCACCACCAGCAGAGATGGAGAAGTCATTGTCCCTCTCTAATCATTGCTTGTCAGGCTGCACCTGGAATGCTGTGTTCAGCTTTGGTCACCACAATGGAAAAAGGTCTGGACAGGCTGGGGAGGGTCCAGAGAAGGGCCACAAAGGTGATCAAAGGCCTGGACAGGCTGATGCGTGAGGAAAGGCTGAGAGAGAAATTTATTTGTTCAGCTTTGAGAAAAGAAGACTCAGAGAAGACCTTATTACCATGCCCCAGTATTTATAGATAGGGTGGCTACAAAGAACATGGAGACTCCCTTTTGACAAGGAGTCATATGGAAAAGATGAGGAGTAATGGGGTGGATGCAAGTTGCTGCTGGTGAGATGGGTCACAAGAGGAGAATTTTTCACAATGTGAACAATCACCCACTCAAATAATCTCCCCAGGCAAGTCGTGCATTCCCCAGAGTTGGACACTTTCAAGAATCAGCTGGACAGGGTGCTAGGTCTTCTTGTCTAGACCATGCTTTTGCAAGAAAGATTGTACAAGAAGATCCTTGAAGTCCCTTCCAACCTGGTGTTCTGTGACTTTGTGGTACTGTTTCAGTGATGAAGTTTCTAATACTTAGACATTTAGTTGATTTGTTTAAAATTAATTTGTGTATTTAAAATGTAGTGTAGGAAGCTGGAGATTTATGAAGAAAAATATGCAATTGAAATTTTGTTGGCAGAATATCTACATTCATGGAAAAAAGGTCTAAAGTTAGGGTAAAGCCCATTAGAGGAACAGATGAAAATGGGATTGTACTCTAGCCTTCCCTTCATGGAGGATGTAATGCCCTTCTTCACTTCTGAATTTTCATAACCACACTAAATTGTAATATCCCTAGTTAGCACAGGGATCCCAACTGGTTTTTATTCTCATCAGGGATCAAATAAAAGACTAAAGCCAAAAAGTGACTATCTTGATATCAGTATTTCTCAGTTATAGTACATGAGGGGGGAAATGCTTTTTGTTATTGTCTTTTTCAGTTACAGTATTGGAAAGAACAGCAGCATTATTCCAGTTCCCTGAAGGAATTATTTTCTCATTCATTACATATTTATATATAAGTTACTAAATTTGCTGTAACTATTCATTTCTCCAACTGTATCTTTTTTCACACTCACAAACAGTAACCAAGATAATCTCTGAAAACTCAGGAAATCTCTGGCCCAGCAAGTGTGTTTTACTACTAACTTAAGGGCAGGAGGCCCAGATCCCCAGGTCTTCATTTTCTTTTTATCCTAGTATCTCATGAGATGAACATTCAAAAATTGTTTCGGGTTTGTTGTGGTTTTGTGGGGGTTTTTTGTTTGTTTGTTTTTTGTGTTTTTTTTATGAAATAGTTAAGAAGTGCAGATGGGTTTGAATAGCCCTTACCAGCTGGTTTGCTAGGTTTTCACTAGTGTTGAGCTGCTAGTTGGCTGCATTTCCATAGGATTAGTTGTGGGAGAGGTAGACCATGGAGGGAAACTGAAGCTTGGTAGCTCCTTCATATGGAGCTATTGGAGCTCAGTCATGATCTCAACTGTTGTCTCTTTCCCAAAAGGGGACAGAGAACACAAAAGCCCAGCTGGCAATGCTTGGAAATAGTCTTCAGTATGAAAAACTATAGAAGAAAAACAGTACCAGTACGAAAAATTGAATTTTAAGTGTTCCTTTCCAACCTCCAAAGATATTTAGGTACCTGCTAAGTCTCTTCAGCATTCTGGATATAGCAGAATGGGAAAGTAATGATGCATGCTAATCTTCAGAGGGCACTTGAGTTGGGCAAAATCATCCAGATAATAATGGCTCAAACTCTTAAAAATAAGAATTACACACATGTAAATAAAACCAAGCTTTTATTCTCTCACCCGTGTTCAGGCACAACAAAGTAAAGTGAGAATAAGTAATTAATAAGAAATGGAATGTTCACACTGAAACTAGTTTAGATTTACCTACTCAATTTACCCTTACAAATATAAGAGAAATAGGGTGACAGAATTTCTTTATAATACTACTACAGTTTTGTGAATTTTATCATTCTTGATCATGAGAACTTCGGGTACAAGTTATCTTGTGATGCAGTAAGTTTGAGAAAAGATGCAACTTTTTTTTTTTTCCTTATAATCTTTAACTCCATATAGTAGTTCATCCCAACAGTCAGGTCACAGGCTGATTTGGTCCCAGAGGATCCATTCTTGCAGTATTCTGCCCTTTCCCAAGGAGATGGGACCAAGTGCAGTCCAAATCCTCAAGTCCTTCCCTTCCCCTGCCTTGTCAATGGAAGAAATGAAAGGCATAGGGGAGAGGAGTGGGAAGGACCTCCTTTCACAGAGAGTGGAAGCTGATGATCCCAGGTAGGAGTGCAGGGGAGGCAATGAAAAGAAACTGGAAAAACGCTGTCAGAAAAAGAAAGGGACCTTAGAAGTTTAATGTGATTTCAGTGACTGCTGAATTTGAACCACCTTGGTAAAGTGCATAACTTACAAATTCCTTGAGTTGATATTACTATTCTTTCAATGTGATCTTATTTTAAAATAAAACCAGTAAATTGTTAAATTGTTAGAAAATATTAGGACTGTGCATATTCTTCATGCAGAAAATTCTAAAATTACTTTAGTTTGTGGGAGTCCCTTATATTTTAATTATGTGTTGTATGAGGCCATAATGAGAGGATGACTCACTTTTGGTGTACTGCATTGTACCATTGTGTGGCAAATTAGCCTCAATACATCAATACACTTAGATATGTATGACTTCCCTATTAAAAGGAAAACATGGTGCATCTATCAAAGATGGCGCACAGTGGTCTCTGAGTTGAGGTATGGAGTGAGAAGGGTTGGGACAGGGGGGAGTATTTGATAGTACTTGACTTCCTTCTAAATTGTGTTTTGTCTGCATGAAGGGATAACATTTTCTTTGACATGATATCCTTCTACAAGTCTTTGTGGTGGTTACTTAGGCTTTGCAATGAATGGAGAATAA
>NW_005054376.1:663123-699030 GCF_000277835.1 Geospiza fortis
AAGCTATCAGCAATGCCACACAGAATCCTACAACACAGTGATTGCATGGCAGTATTACTAACACATTGACAAGATTTCTTACCTTTTGTTCTCTTTGTAGAAATACAAAAAATTCTGTTAGGCACTTCTGAGTAACCATAGGTCATGGGGCTTGTCTATCAAATGTGCTCATCAGTACGGAGGCTGCAATTTGTAATATTTTTTTTCCTGTAGTTGGAATGCTTTTTTTTTGTAGAACCTTTTAAGTCAAAAGACACTGACGTAATCTAGTCTGTGCTCCAGTGCATTACAAGTCATTACATTTCATCACTTACTGCTGTATCCTGAGTTAACTTCAGTTAGCCTAGAGTATTATCAGACTCTGGAGACTAAATTTTTGTTTGTCACTTAATGATGAATAGCAGGGAGTTGATTAGAAAAAATATGCTCAGATGAATATACTTGTTTTGTGTGTCATGTTCTGCATAACATCTTGAGAGGATGCCATCTGCTTCTGAATAAATAAATAAACTGGATTCCTATTAAAAGAGCTTGCTTGCAGAAAAGCAGCTTATGTTTCAGTTGTGTACACATAGCCCAGCTTTGGTTATGTGCCCTCCAAACACTTCCTTCTGGCAACCTCTGCTCTTCCCACCAAGAGCCGTGCAGACTGTTACGCCTCCCTGAATGCCTGAGTGTGCTGACAAGGAGCAACTGTGTAGGCTGGTTATTAAAACTTCAGCTGAGGTCATTCTAATAAAGGGCTTGCCTTTGCCATTTGTAATTTCTTCCTTTAGCCTCCATCTCAGCTGAGGACCAGAGTAGAGGTGGACTTACATGATACTTTGGTAGACCTCTGCGGCTCAAACTCCGGGCTTTGTCTTGGATGTGAAAGCTCATTTGGCATAAGGAGCCTGATGAATACAAGAAAAGAGTGAGGATTTTTTAAATTGTGTTTCCACCCTTTAACAAAAAGAGGATTGGGGTTGTTTTGTTTTGTTGTGATCTTTTATGATTTTTTTTTTGTTGCAATTGTCTGGAGACTAGCATTTCACCGGAGAGACTTTTTAATTTTAAATGTGTCAGGCTGAGCTGTAGTCTGGAAAGATACCTGCAGGGAGATCCAGTGTGAATAGATTTTAAGATAAAAGGTCTCACAAACACACTGCTTTTCTTTTTTTTTTCCCTTGCATTGTGTAGGCTGTGAAGTTCTGAAAAAGTAAGGAAAATTTTAAGTATATTCTTCAGTAACTATCAGTTCAGTTTAAATGTCTTCTTCAGCATGCAGCCTCTTCGAAATCTTCATTCTTTCTTGAAGAGAAGGAGAAATACAGCCACAGGTTTCTATTAGGCAACCTAGCCCAAGCCATACTTTCCCCCCTGTTAAGTTCTGTGGTTACACATTAAGCCTACACTTGCTTGCACAATGTATTTTTTCCTTCTATCTGTCCTGCTTATCACTCCATGGTTTTGGCTGCTTGTTCTTGTTCATATCCTTTAATTTGTGACAGGCTATTTAAAGGGACTGAGCACGGGCTGAAACCAGCAGGCAACTGGGCAAAGCAGGACCTTGAAACTCGCAGTGCTGCTTACTGAAGCATGCCCTAGGTGTATTTTGAAAAGGTTTAGTTTTTCTTTTTTTCCTCCTAAAAATAGCTGGTAGAGTGGTGGGGAGAGTTTCCAAAGGTGATTTCTTCATTGAGCAAAAGCCCTTATTACAATGAGTAGAGACAGAGATATGACTGAGGCCCTCCAATTAACAATCTCTTAGTTGCCCATAACCTGATGCAATAGACTATGCAGCTTCTTCAAGTACTGGCAATATGTAATATATGAACATAGAAACATAGAAACCTCTGAATTCTTACAGCAGTGGAAGGATAGCTTTATGTCTCAACTCGGCTAATACAGGGCCTTTTTAATGACAATTTAGTTTAGCCATTTTCATTCTTTGCACCGGTAGCTATGTCCATGTGAATTATAAGAGCGAAGGTACCTCGCTCAAACCCTTGTAAGTTTGTAATTCAGACCCAGCAAAATGTGGCCTGAGCCTTTAGTCTGTGTAACTTTTTGGAACTGATGAAGGAAGTTGCCTTTTGACTTGATTTTGAATAATGTGATAGCAGGTCATAGAGAGATAGAGGCTAAACAAGTTTTGAAAGGCAGTATTTAACAGGTTAATATGTCACTATTCTTTACTCAGCTCTATAGTAAGAATAATTCCCAAGATCTAGCAGTTAGTCCAATGAACAGGATACATTGGGTTGTATTTGGTTATTGAAAAAAATTATGTGATTCAGTCTTGTGCCTCAGGTTCTGGGTTTTTGTTTTGCTTTTCATCATACATTTTGATGTCCTTGTGAAGGTTGCTCAGGGCTTGTTTAAAATATTTGCAAGGACACTTGTTCCAGTACTTGACTTAACCTCTTTGTGAACTCTAAAATTTTTTAAGCCTAATGTCAGAATTTCACTGGTTACACCCCTCCATTGCCCCACATATCTTAATGTGCACCTCCAGGAATAATCTAGTTGTGCTTCTGCAGTGATGTGTGTTTGGTAGTTAAATAAAACATGATCATCAGCTCTCGTTAAGTGCTTTTTCTAATGTGTCATGCCATCCTACATAAACTGCAGGAACCAAAATCAGTATAGTTTTTACTTGTTAAGTTTCAACACTGGAAATTTGATTTCAGAGGGAAAAGAGGGACTTCATTCTGAGAATTTCCCATCTACCTCAGCAAATAGTCAAATCGAGCTCATAAACTGTATCCAGACTTTGTTAAGTGTTATTAATGCTTGAATCATTTTATTATTTGGACATGTAGCCTTCCAGTCTTTGTTAGAAATTTTAAGAATTGGAGAGGTCAATTAGGAATTTTCAAGGAGGTATTGTTACCAGATGGGAATCCTGTGGTGTATGCTCTCAAGTAGGTTTAGGTCTAGCAGTAGATTTAGTAGTAGATTTAGTAGATTCTAGTAGATTTAGTAGGTTTAGGGAGTTAATGCTCATATTGGCTCGGTCTTTAGTGATGCTGATTTCTACCAATGGCTTCAAACTAGCAAGATGGCATCTGTTTATAGTAAACCTGTTACTCCAACACGTTTTCTCCAGTTAGAAATACCAAACATCTTAAGTTTGAGAGCTGTGTAGAACAACATGTCACTGAAGCAATAAATATTGGCCTTCGTTCAAAATACGATAGCATTGAAACTGGAACTATGTGTGTGGAAAGCGGAATTTATTTTTAAACCTCAGGGATTTTGTAGGGGCTACAGCTTGGACTCTAGGAGATGCTGATCATCTTAGTCCATTCTTGTACTAAGGCAGAATTGAGCATTTGTTTTCCCTAACAGAGGTTGCATGATTGGTTCCTAAAATACATGTATAATGGGAATTAAACCATCTCTAACTCTCCTTTCATACTGCTTTTATTTGAAAAGTCCACTTCTTTTCTTTCCTCAGTATATTCTAATTGGTACAGGTCCAGCCAAAGCCATTCAGTAGTGATTCTTCCAACAAACAATTAATATCTGACTTGCACATGCTGTAGAACGGTGTCAGATCTTGATACTTGTTCCTTATGGGGACTAAAAAGACCCTAATCTGTTAATCTTTCATTTTATGCATTGTATTTAAATCTCTTGACTTAGTTGATCAGCCATGAACAGTCCAAAGTATCTCTTTTGAGGTACATTTCTCAAAACTGGATTGTTTCAGCAGATAATTAGTAGAATGTATTGTCATTTGCACATATAAAGTTTTCTTATCAATGTGCCATTGAATTGGATGTTGCCTTCTTTTATATATTAACATTGTTAAAGGGTGTAGACTTCATGATTGACTATATATCTCAATAAACTTTCCTATGTTCTGCTCCATAGTCTGTTATTTCATATTTTTAATGCATGTTTTATTTTTCTTCCATACAAATAAAAAATCTCTTTTCAAGCTGTCTTTCAAATTCAGCACTATAATTTAGAAATACAATACTCCCCTTCTAAACATTTGCAGTCCTTCTAATTTGATGTAATCTGTTCATTTCATGAGTATAGTTTCTCTTCCATTATCTGAGTCTTGATTAAAAAGTACTGACTAGAATTGGGCCCAAGGCAGACCTTTGACTTGAAGAGTAATTTTAGTTTGATAGTGTGTGAATTTCTTCATGTATTTTTCAATTATTCATATACCTTGCTTCTCTCATCTTCCAGTGGTTGTTACCCTTTGTGAATAATTCCTTGTTTTGCCACCAGTCTCAAAAACATCTATTCTCTTTCCCCATTACCCCTTATCATTAGGTTTCTTACTTGATTTCAAGCAACCTGTAGAGGTTGGTTGTAGGTGTGTGGGGTGGTTGTGCTGGTGGTGGCTTTGTGTTGTGGTTTTTTTGAGGGCTGGAGATGTGTCTCTTCAAAATTGGGTGGCCAAGAGTAGGATCCAAAATTTTATTGAAAAAATAACAGCGGTGGTCCAAGGGTATTTACAGGGGGAAACGTAATAATTCCACTGGGAAGGGTTGTACCAGTGTCGTCCCCCCAGTTCCTATAGCCAGTGTTCCAGTGACACTCCTGAGCTGTCCCAGCACAGCTTTTTGGCCAGGCTTGTCTAATCCAGCAGCCGTGACCTTCTGAGATTTCCTAACCTTGCTTTGTTTTTTCTCAAACTTAGGGGTGACATTGGCACCTGTGAGACTTTCTAGAGTCTGAAGACTTCCTAATTTTATCCTTGTAAAGCTAGAAGGGTGCTAAAGACAACTCACATGGTTCTCAGCACAGCATAATACCTTATTTGCTCCCATTGCACCAATATATATTCCATTATGGCAAGAAAATGTATTTCTTTTTTATTTTTGGTTTTCCCCTTTTTTTTCTTTTCCTTCAGTGAGTGTCCTGGGTTATGGTTATGGTTTTTTGACTGGCACCAGAAAGGCACAGCATTTTGCTGTCTCCATGCAGGACTGGGCTGTTCTCACTGCCCTACCTTCCTCCTCTATAGAAGGGAGGGAATAGCCTTGTGACCTACTTGGAAGTTGTGACCCACTCTCCTCCCACTCTGCTTGCCTTCTGGGTGATGGCAGCCCCCTGAACTGCCCCACATGAGGTTTGTCCATCCCACTATCAAGGGCAACCTTGGGCTGCTTTAATTTATGTGTGCCTCAAATTTTGATCAAGTTTAAATTTAAATCAAGTGTGTGCTGTTCCCAAATCAGTTGAAAATACTACATGTTTTGCCTATCAGATTTTAAAGATTGCTCCACTTTTAAAGATCAGCAGCCCAAGATCTGCAGCTGTCTGTGCTATGCATTGCTTGCTCAGTCTGGTCAGGTGATGTTCTCTGCAGATATTTGCAGGATGCAACAAACTCATTTCTTTCTTACTTTTACTATTTTTTTTTCTCCACACATGCAATTCCCAGTGTTTGTAGTGTACTGACTTTTATTGCACAGTGACCTGCAGTTTCAGTAGTTGACCCTGCTGAATCAGTTGCACTTTCTGTTTCATTTTTACCTCCAGACTTTCCAAAAAATTATGCACTACATTTGAATAATCTGAGTTCTGTGCTTGTTCCTCCTCATTCCACAGTGACAATCCTTTCTTCTCCCATACATTCCCAGTGATCCTCATCCTTTCTTTTAACATGGTGCCATAGTTATTTTAATCTTTTTCTGTGTGAAGGTAAATGATTTATAAATCACTTGGGCTGTAGGTATGTGAACTAGTAGCCTTGTTACTGGGCCTGAGCTCATCTGTATTAAGGCTGTTATTCAGATGGTGGAGGGAAATACACATTCTCAGAATATCACAGATTTATATACTACTAGGATATGTATTGAAATAATGACTTTCCACATTAATCTTATCACTTCTAGCTTGACATCATACAAGAAAGTCATCTTCTAGTTTCATTTTGTTTGATAGCTGTACAGAATGATGGACAGTGTTTTTGGTCAAACAAATGCCTGGCTAAGATTTAAAAAGAAAAAACAAAACATAATGAGTGAGGTTACTAATTATAAACTGGCAGACTTTCAGTTAAGTGAATTCTGCTACAAACTTTTCCTGTCCAGGATCTGGCTTCCTGTCTCAGGCTTAAAGAAACAGCATGTGTATTCTAATAACCCACTTGTCCTTGTGCCATGCATGCTTTTCACTTTAAGACTGTTCAAATTATTTTTTGACCTATTTAATGACATAAGCAGTGAAGCATTACCTGAGACTTTCCTGAAAACCTTTGACTCTTGCTGGTTTTAAACATATCCTAGAAAGCTGACAAATCTAGTCTGTGTTGGGTTTTTCTTGTTTGCAAGGTAAATATGACCTCAGGCTTTTAAAGAACCAACTTCATAGGGTCACCACTGGAATGGATTGGAATGCTTCGTTGTTAAATTTAAAGGAAAATTGTCTGTGTGCTTAATAAAAATATTGGTAGTTGTTGTCCCTTATATTTTCTTTTCAAGATACCAGGAAAGACCACCTAATTTCAAGTGTTTGTGCAAGAGTTTGACAAATAAAAATGCATGTTTCAACATTTAAATATAGTCTGCAGTTTATGGGCTATCACAGGATGTTTACAAGAATTTTTATAGTTCTGTAAGAGGAACAGTTTGCTAGAAGAAAGAGGAAAAATGCCCTCAAGAACAATATACTTAATAAGAGGTACTAGTCCAGAAGGTTTGGAGTGTAAAGTGATACTTTTGACACTGGTCAGTGACAGAAAAGGTATCCTGGCTCACTGTGCAAATGAGAAAATTGTCTTCATTTACAGGTTGAGCAGAAATACTTAATTTAGGGCCTCTTGTGGTTGCATGCAATTGCAGGTTTGCTTTTTCTTCTGTCAGTGGCAAATCATAACTACTGCTGTGTGGAAGCTGCAGTGGGGTAGCTTCCTTCTAGTGCACCTGAGAGGGAAGTAGCACAACAGAATTCTTAAACATGGATTTTCTAAGGTGAAATATTTGTATATTGATTTGATAGTGGAATTTGTGGTGATGTGTACACATACCAGTAGAAATACATTTGAGATTGCATGGAAAATGAACTTAATTGTGTCTTAACATTCACTTTGTCTAATTTATTACCTGCCCCATAAAATTCCAGAAACTGATACCCAGTTTTGGAATGACTGCTTCAGAGACTCCTGCCTTGTAAATTCCACAGAAGAGGATGGCTATTGATGTAATACATATCCAAGCTAATTGGCAGCTTTTGTGGTCTAGAGGTAATGATACAGGTAGAAACCAGCAGGAGGCCTGCAGTCAGTGGTGTTCCCCAGGGAGCAGTTCTGGCTGCAGTCTTACCCAACTTGTTTGTGAATGACCTGGATGAAGGGATGGAATGTATCCTCAGTAACTTCCCTGACTAAACTGGGGGGAGTGGCTGACACACCTGAAGGCTGTGCTGCCATTCAGTGGGACCTTGATGGGCTGGAGAGCTGGGCAGAGCCAATGAGGTTCAGCAAGGGTAAGTGTGGGGTCCTGCACCTGGGGAGGAATAACCCCAAGTAGCAGTGTAGGCTGGGGGCTGACCCCCTAGAGAGCAGCTCTGTAGAGAAGGACCTCAGAGTCTTGGTGGGTGACAAGTTGACAATGAGCCAGCAGTGTGTCCTTGTGGCCAGGAGCACCAATGATATCCTGGGGTGCATCAGGAAGAGTGGCCAGCAGGAAAAGGGAGGTGATCCTCCTCCTCTGCTCAGCCCTTGTGTGGCCACATCTGGAGTGCTGTGTGCATTTTTGGGCTCCTTAGTACAGGAAAGACAAGGAGCTGCTGCAGGGGGTCCAGTCAACAACCACAAAGATGATTTAGGGTTTGGAGCATCTCTTGTGGGGACAGACTGTGGGAGCTGGGCCTGTTTAGTCTGGAGAAAGGAAAATTGAGAGGTCTCAACAACGCATATAAATATCTCAAAAGTGGGTGGGTGTCAACAGGATGGTGCCAGACTTGTTTCAGTGTTGGCCATAAACTAAAACACAAGAATTTCAACTCAACACAAGAAAGAACTTCTTTAAATTGAGGATGGCAGAGAACTGGAACAGGCTGCTCAGGGAGGTTGTGGAGTCTGCCTCTCTGGAGACATTCCAAACCCACCTCATGTGTTCCTGTGTCACCTGCTCCAGGTCACCCTGCTTTGGCAGGGGGTTTGGATTAGATGATCTCCTGAGGTTCCTTCCAAACGTCATGACTGAATAAGTAATAAGGGGATGTGTGTTATTATATCTCAGTTAAATGAAATATGCTTTAATCAACACTGTTTGGTTTTTACTGTCAGTATAATAGGCTTTTGTCTGCAAAATTTGCTGGACAGACCATAGAATCAAGTGTTTGGGGGTTTTTTTGCATGACTTGGGGAGAAATCATATTTCATTGCCTGAGTCTGCTGCTGTGAATTAATAACATGAGTAAATCTAAACAGGAATAATCTCCATATCTCTACTGTAAACTTAAAGCTATATAATTTGATACATTTGGTGAGGTGTTTTATTATTTGGTTGAGATCTTTTTTGTTTGGTTTTTCTTTTGGCATGTTACTAAAGGTCAGGAAAATAGGATATCCTAAATCTGTGTCTGTTAAGTATATAGAAAATCCCTACTTCTCAGCTATTCTGCTGCCTGGTCATGCCAGGGATCTAAGATCAACATGAGGTCATTAAGAAAGCTCTTCAGGTTGGTTGTAAGTGCTACAGAAGCATCAATCAGCCTGATCTAAATCCCTAAGTTTTATGAAGACAGTTAATATGCTGTGAAGAGTAGTTTCATTCATGAAAATGAAGGACATTTGCTGCCTCTTCTGTTTCTTTTGGTCTTGTCATGATTTTTCTCAGGTGATTATTGAAAAACCCAGTCTGGTGGGAGAAAGGCTCAATAGCAAATCACTGAATGATTTGTGACCTACAAATCTGAGTGTTTCAAAAAGGAGAAAAAGAGATTTTGTCCACTATTTTTTGAGAGCATCTCATCAGTGCTTTCTCATTATGCTTCTGAAATTACTTTTCTGAGCCTCGTTTCAGTGCATAATATAAATAAAATAGATGGCTCCAGCTAGGAGGTAGAGGCCATTTTGTTTACTTAACATATTATAAACTTCTTCTGGTAACCTGCTGTAATGGGTAATGAATTGTTGTGTTCCTGAGGTTTCAGTTTTTGGCTTAAAATAAACGAGTGCCAAGGACATAGGCTGTCTGGCACTGAAAGAGTGCTATCTTATGTTTTGGAGCATATGGATATGTTCTTTCTTACAGAGATTCTTTGCTCATTTCCAGTATGAATTTTCATTAAGGTCACTGGCATGTGTGATTTTTCTCATAATTATAGTTGCATACTTCTGGTAGTTAATTGCTTTATAATAATGGAGATAATTTACCATATTTCGATCTTTCCATAAAAGAGCTAATACTTTTTCAAACCTCTATTTTGTATTTTTAATAAGAAGTTGAATTTTACTTGTGATGAGGTGGATGTGTTTTAGGGGGCTTTTGGAACACTTGTGTGTCTTTCTTCCTTCAAAGTCAGTTTGTTCTTTTACAATAGAGGCAAATACTATTCTGTTTGTTGGTACTCAATAAAAAAAAAATTATACCTCAGAACTAAGTTCAGATTTATACTTCTTATTTCTCTGTCTGTATATTATCTTCACTTTTTTGCCCTACTGTTTTGGCTTTTCAATACAATCCCCATAGCATGGGTTTGGGTTTTGATACCAATAGTGGTTTTTTGGTTTGGTTTTTTTTTTTGGGGGGGGGGGGGTTTGTTTTTTGGGGGTTTTTGTTTGGGTTTTTTGTTGTTGTTTTTTGTTTGTTTGTTTTTTGGGGTTTTTTTGTGGTGGTGGGGTTTTTTGTGGGTTTTTTTCCCATGTTTTTGGTCCTTACTGTGTAACAGTTTTTCACTTGCTGTGAAGTGAAAAGTCACAGGGAATGGTAATGGGATAGAAATGAAACCTGCAGAGAATGTTACTCTTGGATTTCCAGATTACTTGAGAGGATTTAAGCAGTAAAAATCTGTAAGACAGCAAGGAATGCTATATAAGAGCACCTCAGGCTTCACTGAGTGCAGATTTCTGTAAAACATTTCCTACTTTGAAAGCTTATTCCCTCAAACCTGCCGAATTTTTCTGGGCAGAAGACACTCTGCTTCATCTGATGCTTGCTGTTCCACAGCCCCCTTTTTCTGCCAGTCAGTTTTATTGTGAAGGCCTACAGAAAGATGTTCTTTGTTTTGTCTTGGTTCCGTCTTTAAAATATTTAGATTTCTGTAGGATGTCAGTATTTGTGGTTGGTCTATATTTGGGGTTTTTTTTATTTGCTCTTGCAACCATTGTTAGACATTTTAAATTGAGAAACAGATGAACATCTAAAACACAAATATTTTAAAGTTTGGAGGGTATTTATTTTCTTTGTCTGTGTATCTTTCTCTCAAAACATTGTACATTGTTACAAACCAAAGGAATTCAGTAGGCAAACACTCTGTTTTACCAGATGGGTTTGCCTGAAATACCCAGGATTCTGTTACATTTTTTTTATTGCAGTTGTTACCAGCACAGCAGAAGTAATATTCTATCCTTCAATGCCTTAGTGGTTAGGACTTTGCTAACCTTAGTGCTGCCATAATGTTGCTATTCTTACTCTCTCTTGAGGTTATGGTCTGGCAAGTGTTTCAAGTTGCACTGGCCTTCTTTGCTCTAAATCTCATGTATATATGCTCATGGACTACTCTTAAATGTTTTGTTTGTTTATTTATGAAATTTCAGTACTTGGAACTTTCCATAGGAATGTGAATACTCAATTTGAATGACTAATTTTCAAAATGTATCAAGTTTGGGATGAACATATATATACACTGAAAAATGCCTGTGTGCTTCTGATTGTTCATATTTATTGATATGTCACTTTTGCTTTTTTATAGTATGACTTATGAATATGTACTTTGTAATATTTTGTGAAAGAAAATACATCTTTAAGTGGTCATATTGTTAAATTAATGAAGAAATGAGTCTTTACTAATTGATAATAAGAGCTATTTTTGAAATATAGGTTATAAATGTAAATTAGATGATACAATGTTAAATTACTTTAATTATGTTTAATACTAAAATCCACATAGTAAAAGAATCAATTACACTGGCAAAAAAAACCCTCTACAGCAACTGAATTTAACAATAAATGATGGTTTTGAATCATAAATGCAGCTTTGCTAAGCAGATGAGAAGGAACACTTTTCACTGCAAATTAACATCTCTTAGTATTATAGACTAATACTAAGGAATATATTTTTCAGGAAGAAATTTTTAAAACAAAAGAAAAAACAAACAAAAAAAGGTTTACAAAGAACTTCGTGTGTGTGTGCATTCACACAGGTGAACTTCCAGTGCAATGCCTGATGGTTAGTTCTTCATTGAAAGTGTAAGGGGGAGTCATTGCTATATGTCGCATTTTTTAGGGCTGGATTTGTTTTTAGCCATCTTACTTGCAGTATTTAAACTTTGTGAAAGTGAAGAAATTTTATTGGCTTGAGATTTTAGTCTTCTAAGAAGAGGAGGGGCAAAAACCTCAGGGTCTTTACCTATTATCCAAACTTAAATTACTAGAGGATAAAGGAAAGGAAAATGTCAATAGCAGATGGTTCTGCAATGACTATTGGGCTTGTATCAGAGGGAATTA
Organism: Geospiza fortis; assembly: GCF_000277835.1. NCBI lineage: Eukaryota > Metazoa > Chordata > Aves > Passeriformes > Thraupidae > Geospiza > Geospiza fortis. The sequence goes on from NW_005054376.1 coordinate 674,751, forward strand.
TATGGTAGAAATGTATGGGATGTCAGGAATTCCCATATCCTGAGAATGCCATGTGTTGCTCCGCAGTTTGCTTTCTGAATATCTTTGCTGTCAAAGGCAGTGGAGCTGATAATCTCTTCCTCATACAGGCCTTTGTGCAATGATTTGCAATTTAACAGAGCTTTGCCGTGTGTATCAGAGATGTGCTTTTGCTATCATTATCATTTATAATCCGTTCAGACTTGGCCACCTTCTAAGTCTTTCTAAAAATGTTTGGCTGTGTGCACACTCAGCAAAACCCTCTTTGTTTTTTATCCATTACGTTGCCTGAAGATCGCCTACACTGAGCACAGTCTGGCTTAGAAATGAATGTAACGATGCCTGCAGATGTTTCCTACTAACACGATGCTAACAGCAGAGGAAGCAGTCTCCTTTTCAGCAAACAGATCTCCTCAGCATAGAAATAGATGTCATTAAAAACTGTTTTTGTTTGGTTTGTGGGTGTATTTTATTTAGCTTTGAAGTGACAGAGTTTTGTAAGCAGCTCCTTTTGCTATGGGGTGACTGGACCTGGGGCAGCTGAGGCTATCTCTGGGCGGACCAGGTGGGGAAGCAGGCTGCTCACCAAATTGCAGCCAGCTGTGGCTGCCTCTGCTGGCAGACAGCTAAGTGCTCTTTCTGCTTCAGCTCCTTTCCCATCCACCTCCTTCCTCCTTGATTAGTTTCATCAGGCTTTTTTACCTTTCTCTGACATGACCCTGTGCTTTGCTGTACAGGGGTGTCTCTGTGCCCTTGCTGTGTCCTGTCCATGCCTGTCCTGCTGGGAGCCCATCACCTCCTGCCTGCCAGCCTGGGCCAGCAGCTGTGAGGTGGCAGAGGGACAGAAGCACTGCCAGCCTGAAACCCCCTCCTGCAACTCCTGTTCAGCTACTGAGCACTCTTGTGGCTCGTGAGAATGTTTCCCTGACAAAGTATTCCTTGATTTAGTGCAGGAAAAAAAGGAGGAACCTGAAGGCCCCTCAAGAGAGAACTGGCTCTGCTTTGGCTGAAACTCACGGAAAACTAATTTCCCCCTTCCCTCCCCCATAGGCTTTGTTTATCAGTTAACTTCCAGCATTCGTGAGTAGTAACACTGGGCAATGCTGGACAAAGCAGGGAGTAGCAGAACTACTATAAGTCAAAAAACTGGGAAAAAATACCCTCAGAAATTAACTGTTGTCATCCCACCTTGATAAATGCAGTAAGCCAGGGAAGCATGGCACTCTTGAACTATATATGTCTACTCTTGCTATTGTTTCATCAGATAGTCCAGACTCCCCCAATGTCAGGGGAAAAGTGATTTTATCATGGTCCACACTTAAATGCCAATATATTAGGGGAATCAGACTGGCTTTACTTTTCTCTCTGTAACCCTGCCAAATTCTAGTTTAACACCAAGCATTGCAGAAGGTCATCTCAGAGAATGATTCCTAGAGTTAGCCATAAACTCCCTTGGGCAGCTCAAAAGGTATTGCAGAAAGTTTATCCAATAACATCACCCATATTTAATTTAGACAGTATTTTGGTTGTGCTGAAACTAAGGAGATTAGCAGTTTCCCTTGATGAATGGCTGTTCTTGTTCCTTACCCTTGAAGAAAAATGGAATTGTCATTTTTAATCTGATCATCGGGAAGTTTCCTCTTACCCCAGGCTGTCTTTCTCATCATTATTTTTAAACTGTTAGAAGGCTATCATTTCTTATACCCAGTCATAGATCCAGTCTTCTGATTTGGAAGTATTTTGCAAATAATGTGTACCCCAAGAGTAGTTTTTGTAGCACTGAGATCAGTGCAGGAATTATCATTTCAGAGTGGAGACTGTAATCCATAGCAACATTTTTACAAAGACCTTACATAGCATGAGACGCTAAGCTTTATGGCAGAGGTACAGATACATATATTGGAGCTGTGGTTGTGGCTTCCCAGACAAATATTCAGGTCTCTCCACAGAAGAGGATTCTTTCCCTCCAGGGTTGATTGAAGGACACAGGCAGAGCTCTCCCCATCACAACTGAAAGCAGCAGTTAGCTGAGAATCCAATTGTCACTGTCCGCAGTTTGCTAATCTGCACCTGATACCGTGGATCCAGGTACCTTGTCTTTGTATTCCAGCTGGTTGAAAGGCAACTGCCTTTAGGTAGTGGGGAAAGAAAGGCACAAGTGTTACACAGTGTGATCACAGATGCATCACAGAATACTAGAAAATAGGGCTGGAAAAGACCTTTGTCATCTTATCCATCCTCCTTCTCCCCAGACTGCTCTGCAGATGCAGTTGTTGGTTCAATCAGTTTTCACATGCAGAGGAATCCATCAGGGACACTGAGAAACACCTGTAGCTCTGGAGTCACAGCATGTGCCAGCTAGTAGCTATTGTGTCAGTGTGCAGGAATAAAAGCAAGGAACTGCAAAATGGAGGTACATTTTCTCTGAGGGTCATCTGGTGGAGCAGAAGGTGGTTTAGGCAATGTGATGGAGTTGGAATGCCATCTGTTTTTGTAGATGCCCTCAGGACATCAGCAGTGTTGATAACTCTAGCTGGTCAAGGATGTAGTGGAAAAGAGTTTTATGAGCAAATTTTTCATTGAAAATAATGTGCATGCCTCTGGAGATGCTTGGGTTGCTGTTGAATGGTTTTTTGTCTGTGAGAACTACAAAATGGGGGGAATTTTTGTTTTCAGTGTTTGACTTGAGTTTGCTTGTTGAAGTGTTTGGTTGTATCAGGACATTGTAAGGCACCTCTTGGGCATATAATAAGGTGAAATGCAACACAGCAGTGGATATCGATTATTTTAAATGTACTTCACTTCCTTTACTTATGATTCCTGGTTATTTGCTTCGTTGTGTAGTATGACTGTGCAGGGCAGTCACTCTGTAGAGCTAACTCAGTAGAGAGCCTGTGTGGGGTAAATGCTTAGGCTTTTCTAATGGAATCCTACCGGTAGAGGGGGTGTTTTTTGAAGGAAAATAATTGTTAAAAGTTGTTGTTTCCAGTTGCTTTATGACCACTGACATGGTCACACAGTTTAAGTTACCAAAGCAGAGCAAAATCACTGACAGACCCTTTCAAAGAGTGATCTAGAAGCAGCACAGGCCTGAATCCAAGCCACTGATTTTACTTTACAACATAAAGAAAACATATTTTCAATTAAATAATTTCTGTCTTTTAGCTAAGCACATGTGGGACTAAAGCTACAATCAATTTTAAATGTAGCATATTTCCTTTCCTGGGTTCCTTCTGTTTCAATTTTAACCTTCCTCAACTGCTGTTATTAGTGTTAGCAAATTTTATTGTTTCATGTTTATATTTGCTACAAGTAACATGAAGACTGTGGATTCATGTTCATATTCCAAAAGAATTAAAACTACTACAGTAACTCCAGTAGTAAATGCTAAAATTATATTATTCCTGAATGGATACAGGTAACATTCCTTTTAACAATAGAAATTTCAGGAGAAGTAAAGCTTTGACCAGGCAGACATAGAATCCTATTTACAAGTTACTGCAATTTATTAAATACACATCTGACCCTGTTTTGAAGCAGTATTTTTACTTCAGAACAGTTTGAAAACTGATCCATAAAAGAAGTAAATCTCAAAACAAAAGAATCACCTGTTTAGGTTTGTTGTCTTTCTGGTTTACCCTGTGAGCCAAAATCCAGTATTTGCCCACTTCTGCATTTGACTAATTCCTACTTCATGGTCATCATACTGGGTTTTCATATTTTACAAAGAATATATATAAGCTAGATGAAAAAGAAAGGGAAATTTTGAACTTTAAGCCTTAATCATCCTAAAAGGAAGGGGAAAGGTTTTTCATCCTGGCTAGTATGCAAAATGTAAGATTTATCTTGGGGAGAAGCAGTTGTGAGAGAACCACCCAAGGTGGAACAGTGTGAGTCTCTCTCTGGAAACAAAATTGTTTGATGGGCTGGTAATCATAGAATCATTTAGGTTGGAAAGAGCCTTAAGTTCATCTTAACCCAGCACAGGCAAGTCCACCATTAAGCCATGTCCCTACGTACCACATCTGCACGCGCAATGTGTTAGGGCATGTGAAAGGAATGTGTTCTGCAGTGAAATCTACTATTTACAATAGCCATTAGTTTAGGAATAAAACCTTTCCTATCAGCTTTAGAGTCTGTATCCTTTGCACTGTTTTCTCTGTCCTTCAGAAGACTGACAAAGTTGGCAACTAAATAATCCCACATCGGCTTTTTGAGTACACATTGCACTAATATAATTCTCAGAGATGTCAGGGTGCTCTCTAACAATGTTTTCTGGGGGCTTACTGGAGCATTTGTTAGACAGATTTGTGAAGCCTTAGCTTGAACTTTAGTCCTTTTTCCTCTCCTTGTAGTCTACTCTAGCATTTATTGTAGTTAAAACTCTTGCTGCCTGGACCTAGCAGGAAGGGAAATCCCTGTTTGTGAAGAGGAGGTGATGAATAGTCACACTTCTCTGACTGTGACGGTTGTCACAAGGGTTCTTGGGTGAAGGAAGAGACGAGAAGGTTAACTTTATTATCAGAAGGCTTGATTTATTATTTTATGATATATACATATGCTATAACTATACTACAAAGAAAAAACAGGAGAGCTTTTCAGAAGCTTGCTAAGCTAAGAATAGAAAAGTAAAGAATGATAACAAGGCAACTCTTTCCGACTCTGTCTGAGAGAGTTCTCTCCCCAGATTAGCTATCAGCTGTAAACATCTAAGCTGGGCTAATTTAGACAGACTTGTTGCATTCTACAGCAGCAGATAACTTATTGTTTACATCTTGTTGCTGAACTTCTCAGCTTCAGCAAGAAAAATCTTAAAAGAAAATTTGTCACAAAAGATGTCTCCGACAATCGTCCCTGTTCATGCTTCATCCCACTGCAGACTGTGGCAGCCTCAGCAGATGCTCCCACTGTACTTTGTGTCTCAGCAGGACATCCTGTTTGCAGGTTCTTTCCTGGGACAACTTTTCTCGTTCCTTTTTTTCTCTAACTAAGCATTGATAAACTACAAATTGATGGCAGCAATGAAATTACACTGTATTTCTCTTGCAGATACCTGCAACGGTTTTTCTCATTATTTTTTGGGGGGAGTTTCAGGAGTTTACATCACAGGCAGTTTTTTACAGTGAAAATAAACTAGTCCACAGATGTTGTCTAAAGTACAAGTTATGCTGTGTTTGAAAAAGTAGTTCCCAATTGCAGGAACTGAAATATTAGAAGATAGATTCATGGCAGGAAGTGGATTTTAAAATGCTAATTGCTATTTGCTAGGCACTAAACTGGAGAAGAATGTGTTGATGTTATCTTTAGATATGGTGCTTTTCATGTTACTCTGTTATCCAGTCCTCTTTCCCCCTACCTCTTCCAGATGAGTTCCTGGTCACTGGCTACACATGGGAATTGATCAGGCTGAAAGTTTACCCAATGCAGCCCACAAAGATGTTTGGCTTGTTCCTGCTGTTATATTGATTTTTGTCAGGTTTTGTTGGGGTTCTGGCACGTCTTCATTTCTTTATGTCAGTTTATTACTCATTTCTTGACACTTAGTCAGAAGTTGATATTTCTGTTTAAATAATGAACCTAGAGAAGGAAAACACTAATGCTTCTGCCCAGATACTTGGAGATAGTTGAACTGTATTTAATTTTTTTTGTAGATTTGGTTTAGGATTCCATTGGTCTTACTCGAGACTGGGAAAGGGGAAAACAAAGGAGGTAAAAGTACAGATGATAGTTTTAAAACTGGCGTTTGGTTGAATTCTGGAATGGTTCTGCAGATGCATCAGTGGATGCAGGGATGGTGTTAAGGAACCCAGCTGCATTTTTTCTGGGTCAGGCAGAAATACCTGCTATGAGTGACTTGTTTCTGATGTGGCAGGCTATACAAGGAAGAAACAGAGTAGTGAAAGGAAACAAATCTTAATTTTGATGTTATGTAAACTAGATTGATACTTAAGTACCTCAAAGTAATTCAGTATGTGCTGCTTGCCCATGTCACAGGAGTATACTGAGGCTTATGGAAGGAATGATCTTCCTGAATTTCTCCAGCTAAACAGAATGCCAGTTTGCAGCAAGAGCAATCAAGCCTGAGGACATGCGTGCAGCAGACTTCCTCCTTGTATCAGGAATGAACTTGGTTGCTCTGTTTACAGTGTTGGTCTGATATGAGCAAAGATATGATCATGCTGCTTCTTGCTTGTAGTCTCTTACCTGATTTTGTGGGGTGAGAGGTGGGGTCAGGAGGGGAGTAATTCCTCTTTGAAAAACAAACCCCACATTACTTCTTCTAGAAATTTCAATAAGTTTATAATTTTGTTTAAAAATTAATGAAAAGGATGATCCCACTGCAACATTTTTCTTAATTGTGATGATTCAAAAGAGCAGCTTAAAAATCTTTGAGATTGATAGCATTTTGACCGAGCTGTAGGGGGAAATATCTAATGGTGTGGTATCTTTTGTGATGTAGCTGGCATGGAAAAGTCATCAGGTATCATAACTAAGAAAAGACAAGGTGTTTATGATTGCAAAACACAAATATGTTGAAGTATAGATAAAAACTAAATGGAAAACTATAAGCAATAACTTTTGTTCCAGTCAGCTGTTAATCTTAGGCAACACATTAGTGATGTGGAGGCATATTCTGAGATCAAATGGAGATGCAGAGTTTCTTATAACTCTGTATATCAAACTGCCAGTGACAGAGAATGTCCGCAGAACATCCTTCTCTAATAACCCTGAAATCTTTGTTACTACAAGTTTCCACTTTAGAGTGTCCCATTTTAGGATTTTTAGGCAGCAAAAGTCATTTTAGATAGAAAATTTTTAGTTTTAAACATATTTCTCGCTTGGCAGAACTGAGAATAATTCTATGTATACAGTTTCAATGCTGAGAAAAATAGGGTTGCTGCTGTGATGAGGTTATTATTTTTAAATCCTGACATTCACATGTAAGTATATATTATAGGGAAACTTCTGATTCATAATATGTAATGGTGTGAAACTGCAAAATATTGGTAAAATATATTCCAAGCAAGGAGTGACCTCTTGTAAAAAGATTAAATTTTTCTGATACCCAGTGTGGCTCTCCTGAGTGTTGCTTTGGATCTCCAGTAGGTTTTAACTGGAAGGACACTTTTGAAACTTGACTTTGAGAGCTGCCTTGTTTATAAACAGAAATAAACTGAAGAGGTTTAAGGCTGCTTTTTTAAAAAAGTGTTTCTTGTACATATATCTGAAACTACATCACTACAAATTTTATTAACCAAGGTACCTTCCAAATTTGCTAGTCTTTAAGCAAGCAAGTCTTGGAGGTATTTCACTTATGATACATTTCCCATATAAGCTATCACGTTTGTCTGTTTCTCTTTTTTTACTGTCAGTAAGCAGTCTTGCTATGGTCAATCCTTTTAGTCTGTCATTTGTTGTATGTACAATATATTCATGCCCATTATAAGTATTTTTCCTGATTTCTTATGGCATGCTGGTTTCACCACAAGTATTTTAATTGACTTTATAGCTTACACTACATTTTACTTTTGATTTTGGTCTAATTCTCCTCTCTTTTTTTCTTTATCACTGGAAAAATAATTTGTGTTTAGCGTCTGTAACTATGAGAACTTCAGAGTTTTACTTTGCGTTTCTAATACCCGTTCTTTATCTGTTTTAGCATCTCCCTGTATTCTTCCCAGTGTTCTTTACTTCCTATTTTCTTGTAAGTATAGCATATTCTATTTTTCCCCTTAGTTTCTATTGACCTGTTTAACCATGTGGCATTAATTGAAGCTACATCTCACTCCTGAAGAAAATAATTCAATTACTGTATAAGTTCAGTTTCATTTTTACACCCTCTCCTTATGTCTGGGCTATCTTGTTATTTGTCTGAAAAGTATTTAATGCAATATCTTTTTACATAACACAGCTATCTAAAATTGCACAGCATTCATCTTAGTAGAAATTAAATTTCAATTCCATTCTGTTTGTTTAGTGGTTGGAATCTGACATGAACAGGTGGGTCCTTGGCAGGTTTCAGGAAACAACCAGTCATGTAATTCATCTATCATTCTGTCTTATCTATGACATGTTTAAATGGTTTCCAAGTTGAAATTGAGCTCACAATTGTGGCTGCTTATGTACTAGTCCCATTATTCTTGTGTACTCAATCTTTGCTTTACTCAGTAGAATTCTTCTGTCTTTTGTGTAGTGAATCCCCTTGATATTTTTGGTTTCTCTGTGTGTTCTTAATAGATTGTTCCCTAAGGCAAGATTTAGCATTGTAAGCATCTACTGTACCTAAAAATGTTCAGATCCTGTTACCCATGAACCATTTCTTAGTAAATATCCGTCTGAGCACATCTTTAGAAACTCCCTGCTAAACACAAGCCTGCCGTACTGGACTTTGGAATTGCAGCAGTGGGAGTTGTAACAACCTGCTAGCCCAAACTTCAAATGGAGATTTCTTTTTTTCCTTTTCCCTGCTTTTTAAAATTAACAAGTTGTAGATCTAAGTCCTTCCATGAATTTGCAATGTTTATTATTTAAAAATCTATGAATTTGCTCTTGAACGGTGAACACATCAATATGACTCCCATTTAAAGGTGTGCTCCTGCCCACATCGCTAAATAGTCAAATAAACCTTACTTTCCTATTGCCAGCTGCACAAACTGTAATATTCTCTCTCACTGCACACTTTGATTTAAAGTATCAGGCATGATACGCTTTGTTCTTGGTTTTTGTGTAGCAGCAACCATTATGGTACCTAACTAAACCTCTCTTGGTTTTGGTAGGGTTGATGGTAGTTGCTATATCCTGGTCTCTGAGACAGGCCTTAACTGGTTTGTCTCTTACGAAACTTGTTTGGAAATTTGCTTTAAACCCTATGTTTTTCTGTTGGTTGGTTGTTTTCTCTGCCACAGATGTAACTTGCTAATTTCTTGATTTTTTTCTGCACCTTCAAAATGTCAGCCTCCTAGTAGTAGTCTTTGTGATAATTCAGAGGCTGTAGTTTCATATTTATACACTGGTGCTGCTGAAATAGTATGTCCCACTTAAATATCACCATGCTACCTCTGTTGCTTCTTTAGCTGTCTCTTCTGTATAGCAATAGTATCTTTGTTGGTACTTGTATTTTAATCTAGATACTAATAATTTCTGTAAAGAAAAAAATCCAGTGTTTCATAAAAGCAGATTCTTACAGGAAAAAATAGCTTTTGGGGATAGAGACCACCTGTAACTAATAATCCTGGCTTCTATATTCCTTGCTTTGTAGCCTGAGGGAAGCCACTTTGGCAGCTCTGAACCATTTTCTATGTATGGCAGCCAGTTAACTACTTAATTAGTAGTTTATGGACTTATCAGTTCAGGTTTTTTGTTTGTAAGATTTTTCCTTTGATAATTTGTTTATAAATATGACAACAGCCAATGCAATGGAAAGCTTTAGGTCTTCCACAGATGCCTATTGCTTTCCTCAGCAGTATGGAGAGCACGCACCCAAATAGAACCCATGCATGTAATCCATCCTGCTGAGTAAGGGCAGTTCACTGCCTCCAGCCCTTCAGCTGCTGGCTGAGATGCCTTCTCTGCTCACTGCTTGCAGCTGTGGTTATTTCCCTGGGCTGTATCATGGACATTTTTGGGGGGGAGGGTTATTTATTTGTTTGTTTGTTTGTTTACCACTTTGTTGCAAAATGCAATGAAAACTTGTGATGGGCATTTTCCCAAGACTTGTGGCCATCATTGTAGAATGGTTTGGGGTGGAAGGGACCTTAGAGATCATCCAGTTCCCACCCCTCTGCCAGAGGCAGGGACACCTTCAATTAGACCCCATTGTTCCAAGCCCCATCCAGCCTGGCCTTGAACACTTCCAGGGGCGGAGCATCCGCAGCTTCTCTGGGCAACCTGTTCCAGTGCCTCTAGATTTGTTCCAGCAGATCTGTGTCCTTCTTACACCGTGCAACATGTTCAAGATCTTTTCTCTGCAAATCCCAGGTGTGGAGAGCTACACCACTTGTACTGTGGTCAGGGCAAAATGATGTGAAGACAAATGCCTCCTGGCCTTTCTAGTGATTTCCTGCAGTGATACAGGAGAAAGCCTAATTGAGGGAGCATGTCATATTTTTCTTCATGCAAAGCATCTGATCTGAGTCTTAGTCTTGGTAGTCTTCTACTGTCGACTTAAGGACTTTCTCTGAGTGTTTTTTTTTAATTTTATTGTTTTGGTGGAGTTTTTTTTTTTTTTTTATGATGATGATTATTACTATTAGGGTATTATTGGATATGCTTCACAAGTTCTCCAGTTGATGCAGGTCGTCGTATATGTGCTGATCTGAGCTAGTATAGCCAAAAAACAGGAGACCAGATTCAGCTTGAAAGCACAGGTTGTCACTCCTCTCCATCATGCCTCCTTTCAGCTGTTGCCAGTAGATGGTATCCTGTGCAATAGTATAAAAGGGCAGATTGGGCAAGGTGAATATGATACTGTTCTGAATTAGTTTTTCAGTCCAGAGCATCTGACTATCCAGCACCTGTTGCATGGGACACCCAAAGATACTTTTCATCACCCATTCCTCAGAGTTCCCTAAAGCTGTGTTTACATTTTCCCAAGACCTGTAATCTTCTTTTCACCCTATTTTCTCCTATTGGTGCCAATGCCCAGCTCTTGATTTTTGCTCTAGGCCATTTCAGGCAGCAGAAGTGGTCAAGGAGCTGGCACTTATCTTGCATAAGCGCAAGGATCAGGACTAAATACCCAAGCACTGCAATGTTTAGTTTTTCACTTGAGGATTTTGGGAACCTCTTAGAAAAGTCAGGGACCTCTCTTGCTCTTCCCCTTCCCACCCAAGCCAGTTATTTCTTCCAAGGTCAGTAATTTCTAAGAGGGTGCTGCTGCAGAACAGTCTGCCTGTGTATACATTATGTATTGCAGGTTTCTCATGTATAAAGTGTAGCTGGTGGTGTTAGGGCACACAGCTGTGTGCCCTTGGTGTACTGGAAGATGGCTTCAGGTTCATTTGCCACCTCTTAATGAACCTCTTGTTGAATATCCCACAGGAAGTTGAGACAGCTTCTATGAATAGCAGGCATCACATAATGGCTGGAAAAGCACATGTACCTTTTTGAGGTGGATAGATAAAAATAGAGGTGCCTTTTTTCCAGCAGGGATGCTCACTCCAGCACTCTGATCTCGGGGTTCCCTGGAAAATTTAACACATGCACATCAGTGTCTTGAACCTGTTGAAGTCCTGAGCCTTCCCTGTCTACTGCTTTCCTGCATTGAAATGCCAAATGGTTTTCAGGACAGTTGTGAGTGGAGCTCTTGCAAAGTCTGGTATTGAAAGCCTTGTCTATATGATAAGAATGAACCTGTCAATTAGTATTCATATTTGTTTTCAAAATGAAGGTAAATGTAGGTGTTCTGCCAGTATAGTATTATAGCCATCTATTTAAATTTCATTCATAATGTAGCTAAGGTGTTTTAGAATGTTTTAATGTCCTTACAAGCATTATATAATGTGTACTGTGGCATGTATATGTTTTTGTCTATAAGTGAAACTACTGGGATGTCTTTTGCCAGTATCTGTTTTAGAGAAGCCTTACATTGGGACACTGATATCCTACAAAAAGAGAGCCATTTTTCACATCACTCAGGGGACTGGATTAAATTGCGGTGAAGTGCTCTTAATATAGAATGTCTTCACCTTAGGAGTTAGTGTGAAATAGCTGGGTATACTTCAAGTTTAAACCTTAGCCTATTTTGCAATAGCTTCCCTCTGTAGATGAGCCCCTAGAGATGTCCTTGCTTAACTCTCAAATTTTAGAGCATTTTGAATGAATGCTGTGGTAACATAACCCGCAGCTCCAAAAATACCGAGGTAGAAGAGTTTTCCCTTATGAAATGTTCCCAGTATTAAAATATCTCAAAAAGGAGTCTGTAACCTGGGAAAGGCTTTTCTGATTTGACTTACTCATGAAAAAAAAGAAATGAAACTAACTCTTTGCCTCCCACATCAAATACTTTAGTGCATGCTATTGCGAAGTATGGTTGGGATTTCTTGACTGGAGTAATACTGGAGGCACATAGGAATTTTTATCTATATTTTTTCTTTACAGCCATCTAAAATGGTGAGAACAGTCATGTACTGTTTTCTATTTGTCAGTAGCATCTTGACTAGATTCAGTGGAAGACAAATCACTCCAGAAACAGGCTAAAACTGCAGTGGAAGTGGCATAGAAAACAGTTCTTATTTATCTTGATCCATGATAAAGGAGAAAAAGATTTTGCTACCTGAGGAGTGTTTGTTTTTCTATTTTTGGTGAAATAATAAGAATGGGAGATGTATTTGAAAAACATTTTGGACTTGTTAGGAGCGGGACATTTTCTTTCCACTGTGAGACTAGAAAGTTTGCTTAATACATTATGCATAAAAGTGCACAGTTCCTCTTCAAAGACAGTAAAACTTAAACCATACTCCTTAAAAGATATATTGCCAATTTATCTATTAATAATGTTATCCTTGTTGCTCTTGTGAGCATGGTCTTAGCAAATCTTAGGTCTAGCATTTTGTTATTCCCATCTTTTAACATATGTAATTTTTTAAAATTATTATTTCCACTTATACAATATAAAGTAGTCAGGCTAATGTAAACCTATTTAACTCAAGGGTGAAGAAATGCCATTTTCTCTTGTATTGGTTACCCACTTCCAGTAATAGAATTTTATGTTCTGATTAGTTGCATTTTTGGTTGGCATTACGAGTTTATCTTCACATGGATGCTTATGTTCTGAAAAGGAAAGGCATCCAAAAGCAAAAATAATTAATAGCCTATAACCTATTAAAGTCCAATGTGACCAGTAATTGTAGACAATATTACTCTAAATGTGACATGGTAGCCAGGATTAAAAGCTAGTGTAAGATAGAAAAAGTTCAAAAGTTGAGTAGAGAAATATTACTGTGCCACATGTGTGTTTTTCTCTTCTCGTATTAATTTTGTCCACAACAGCAGTGTCCTGTAAGAAATGTAGGTTTAATAGGAGCAGTGTTTCCAAGTTACGTTTATGATTAACACCTATACAAAATATATGGAAAAGAATTGTAATTAAACAGCATGAGAAAAGGACTTTTTAGGGGTTGAAGGTAGACATTGACAATCAAGCCTGCCAGCCTCACTGCATAACTGCTTGCTGCTGAGTTGTAGTTTCCTGCTGCTGATGTTCCAACAAGTTCTATCGTAATTTGCCAGTTAATCTGTTCTTAAAACCTGTAGTCCTTGCACTGAAATGTGGCATATTTGCAAAAAAAACCAGAAGATGGCTGAAGAACATCTGCTGGTTGCCTGTGTACCTATTTCATTGAAACAGAATCAGAAGTGGTTCACTTCATTTAGCAAGGAGAGTACTACAGGGCACAAACACTCCCTCCCTCTCCACAGTAAGGGTCTTGATGAGGGTATCAGCAGCACAGTATTGCAGTCATGATCAACCTATGATTTGAAGGAATATTGTCCTTTTCCTACCCCCTCTCCTCCAAGGCATCTCTAGGGATGCCTGTTCTGATGCTGGGGTGTGCACAATTTATTGCTGGTTAGTTCCTGCTTTGTATCAAGGTAACACCATATTCTGGAAGGAATTAAATGAAGTTGCATCTTTCTTATATAAGGGACCAGCACATTTTGAATGCTCTTTCAGAAACACAGAGCAAATCAGCATTTTAGGTGAAATGTACAATTGAGACTTTTTCTTGCAAATATTTATTGTGACATTTCAAAGTGGGACTTTTGGTTCAAAAACTTAAGTGCTATTAATATGCTTACTCAGACAAAAAATAAGCACATGCATAGGAGGTTTAGAACCTTCATTTTTAGTTTCTCTAGTCTGTGCTAATACACTACAATTCTAAGATGTTTTCTGTGTAATCACTGAAGAAGTGGAAAAAATACTGGAAGCTCTTCTGTATTATGTTTGCATTGTGGTATCACTGTCTGGAATTCCTGTCTCCTGTGAAATATTTGATGTAGTGCAGAGTTAAGACTGGAAAAGCTTAACAGTGTTTACAGTTAGAGATTGCTAATACATAGGAACATGTAACAAAACACCTCTGTTTGTAGGCAAAAAATTAAATGTGAGGCAACCTGCACTGGACAACTAATTTTGAGCTCTTGTGGATTATATATTCAGGGTACAATGAAGAAGTAAAAGTACAGAAAGGATTTAAGGAAAAAAATGTAACTTACTTCTAGCACCGGATTTTAATTTCTTTTTCTATCGAAAATTCAAGTTGTTTTTACTAATCAGTTTTCCAGATCATATTGTTCCCTGTCTGGTACTTGAGTTGTAATCAGTTGCAGTTTTATTTCTGCAGTTAACACTTTAAGACGTTGCTGCTGGTGGTGTTTGTTCATTTGCTTATTCAAATGGGATGTTTCTCATTAACCCCTTCATCACTTAGTGTAGGGAAGGACATAAGTGGTGCCAGGAGGGTACAGGAAAGACATGGGACTTCCAAAAGCTCCTTGTGAACACATCAGGCTTCTCTGAAAATACTGAATGATTTCATGAGTAAAATGAGAGCTGACTTTCAGTACAGATGAATGCCAGGCATTGAGGAGGGGACAAAACAGGCTTACATACCAAACTGTGCCTATAGCAAAACATAAAACAGTGACTGGTTCCTGGCTATGTGTTGCTGCTCAGGGAAATGGCATTGGGTTTGTTTTGGATAGTTTTCTGCAAGCATCTGTTTGGTGGTAGTTTAAAAAAAAGAACAAAACCCATATTGAATATTGTGTCCCATTTTGGGCCCTGTTCCAAGAGTAAATAGAAGAGGAAGAAGCATGGAAGAAGAATGGCAGGCTTGGACTGGCTTCTGGAAGAAGAAAAGGGAAATAAGACTGGGGCTACTCAATCTGGAGAAGGGCTCTGATGAAAGGAATGAAGAAACTTAACATGTATGTTCCAGAACTTGCTGCCAAGAGATTCTTTGGAACACAAACCCATAGTGGTTTCAGAAATAAATTGGACAATCCCGTGGAGAAGATGAATTTAAATACATGGGGTTTGGTGCAGCCTATGATTCTGGACATGCAAATTTAGTAATTGCTAAGTTTCTGGTGGCTGGAGTTAAAGAAAATACTCAGACAGTATTGTTCACACCTCTCATGTTCTTGTGCTTGTTCCTTAGGCATCTATGCTAAGCTTTCAAAGACAGCACATTCTGTCAGTAAAACCTTGAATTAAGATAACCAACACATATGTACCCAAAAAGAAGTGTGCAGAAGAAGCTTGGCTGGTTTTAGACCATCTCTTTGGATGTATCCCCAGTATTGTTACAGGGAGGGGAGTATTTGTATTCAAGGCTTGATATGTAAGCTAAACTTAACTTCTCAGTAGCAGTGAGGCATGAATATCTTAGAGAGGCACTTGGGATTTTAATTTTGCTTTGTTGTAAAGTGAGCATAACTTGTGTTTTTAACAAAAACACCTTTGTTCTGCCCCTTTCCCAAAACTGGTATTTTGTGTCTGTCTTCCTTTGGATAAGACCAGTTCCCTTCTTATCTGTTGCTCATAGCTTTAGGTTTTTTTCCCTCCAAGGGCAGTTGCCTGAAATTGCTGACTGTCACCAGGGTTTGGTCAACAGCTGCAGAACAAAGTACTCCTTAACTTCCTTTTGCATCTGTGTAGAGAAGCTTTGGCTTTGCCCAGTAGTACTACTGTCTTCAGCTCTGAGATCACATAGTTAACGATCTGCAGGTGGAAAGGTTTTTATATAACTATAAGCTGTTTGTTTATGTTTTAAAGAAACAGTTCTTCATCAGTTCTTCATATCCAGGGTAAACTGCCTTTCTTTCCAAGTCCTTACTTATTTTAGGAAGCTCAGTTTGAAAGGAGAGGGCTGTGGTGTTTTATCTTTATTATGCTATCTCTATTAATGTCTTAAAATACAGAACTGCTTTTGGTTTGTTACAAAACTCTGTTTTAAAATACTAAAATACATCTGTAATAATCCTGAAGATAAGCCACCTTAATGTAAAGTTTTCATGTAAGGAAATCTCTGGCAATACAGTTAACTCTCAATTGAACTTTTTTATTTTCATCCCTATTTGCTGTACCGTGTGCTCAAGACTGAGCAGCAAAACCACCTTTGCCTGTGTACTTACAAAATGAAATACTGCTTTATGTTCTCTGAGTTGTCCCTTTGCTTCCAAGGACCAAACACCAAGAGAAAGAGCCCCCTGTGCTGTCAGGTATACAGGGTCCCAAACTTCCATCAGTAATGACAGACATGTTTTAAACCTTTCTGTGCCATATTCTGATCTGTACTGGCTGGCCGAGTCTTCCTGTGCAGAATTACAGTTTCTGAAGCTGACAGATTTTTTTATTCCACTCCAGGTATCCTGGAAGTGTTTTTATATGATTGGAAAGAGGAGACTTCTTCCTCTTCCAGAATTGCAGCTGTCCCTTGCTTGTGGTTTGAAACTCCCAACTATTGATAAGTGTAGACAGGGTTTATATAAAAAATCAGGAGGTCTCTTGCCAGTTCAATAAGCATGAAAATTGACCTGTGGTGTTTACATCTTGATCTTCCTTGCCAGAAGTTTTGTCTCCCAAAGTATATAATCATTGTCTCTTGCATCTCAAAAGTAATTTTCTGGTATTTGAGTATATCTTTGGAAGAATGAGTTGTGGGAAAATACAGGCTCAGAGGTTTTGCACAAGTTTACTGACTCCTTGTTTTGGCTTAGTCTAGTCTATCCTGCTTTCCCAATTCTCCATGGTTTTCACTATGGCTAGGACACAAGACTTAAAAAACTTTGATTGGGGTTTAAAAATCAGAAGTGATTTCAGTTGTTTTAATTTACATTTCCTATGGAAAACCAAGCCAGTGATACCATTTTTTCTTGTGTTCCTAATGAAATATGGGGCAACGTTGATGTTCCTGCAAATTCCCTTTCAAGAGAATTCTTTTAAAGGAATGTAATTGGCATAATGTGGTTTCAAAAAAAGTTGAAAGCATTCCTCATCAAATTAATATTTAGTATACAACAAATTTTTATTTATTCTGCTGAAATGAAATCGAAAGGAATTTTATAAGCCATGGGAAATTTGAGAATAAATGTGAAATTTTTGTGTCAATACAAAATACTGGTCTTCCATTTAATTTTGTTCATCTCTGTATCTAAAACTGATCTCAAACTGAATCCAGTTTCTTACTCTTCACTTTAAACAACTAAAAAATTCTGAATTGTCTTTAACTTCTTCACAAAAAGTGAGATGGTAAGAGGATTAAATCACTAATACAACAAGAAAGACCTTAAAAATAGAATAAATCTTATTATTGTATAGATCCTTAAATAGACAACTTGCCTAATTAATCATAATATATTTATAATAAAATATTTATTTTTAAAATACTGATATAAAAATTTCATTTATATCCAGAGACAATTTCTGCAGTATAAGTAGGAAAAGGTATAATGTTCTAAATTTTAATTAAATTTAGTCTCTTTTCTTATTATCTCTCTCATACTTCATATGAGTCAAGGTAAGCAGCACTTGAATACAATGGAAATATCAAGATATTGGACATTCCAGTTACTTAAGTGAGCCTCTTTAATGTCTTCATTGGATGCACAAGTGTCTGAAGTATGTTGTAGTTAAAACAAAATTTGAAATAATTTAATTTAAAAATATAACTTATTCAGAAAGATAATGACAAATTACAATAACATTTAATTAATAATTTACTTATACGTGGTTTAACTCTACTTCCTAAGACATCATATGCATGATGTTCTGAAGTACCTGTTAGTGAGATAGAGGTAGTGGCTTTCCAGAAGATTTTAGTCTCAGAGCTCAATTCTCAGGAAAAGTCTTTCAAAACTTCACTGTCTTGGACTCTAACACACTTTCCCAATATTTTTAACCCCCCCGTCCTATGCACACTCCATTACTTTAGTATGACAAATCTGGGGGAGATTTTGCATGGAGACCTAAACATACAGAGGCATTATGTTCTAATGTTTAGGTCATGGAGACTTAAACATACAGATCCGGTAGGTTCTCTTATTTTATCCCTAATGAATGGTAATTATTTGGTATTATGTTTCTAATGAGCACTGCAGAAAAACCTGTCCCTTCTGTGACATGAGGAATGGCCTGTTTACTTGCATGCCTTCAAACTCCCTCTGTGTAAGGGACTGGGAACAAGACCAGCAAAACTTAATTGTCTATTTGCCAATTCCAGTAGCAAAAAATGTTTAACATGAGAAAGATCTCATTGTCTATGAATCCATTAAAATATCCATCACTTCATGGGTCTTGTGCTCCTCTCAAAGTATAGTCTGCATTTCTTCATTTCCATTTTTCTTTTAAAACTATTCTGCTTTTTATGATCTTGTCAATCAAATTCTTTGGTTTATTCTAAGTGTCTTTTTCTTTATAATAATTTCCAATTGAAACAAAAGGCTTTTGCTTTCTCTTAGCAATGTTGATGCTGTTAAATGACTTTAAAATGTTGGAAAGGGAGAAAGCAGACCATTAACCTACTGAAGTGCATTGGTATTAGGTTAAATTCACAGTTCCACCCTTTTAAAAAGAGATGTATGACAATTGATCTGTTTGACTTATTCTAATTGTATATCCTCAAAATGGTAAAATTAATTTCTTGAATCCATTTGTCACTTCAATTTTGCTGTGTTCACAGGGTCTTTTTCAATAAGTTCTAGGAGACTGAATTTCATATTTACTGTATGTTCTTAATGAGTTGCATGTTTTCATGGTAATAGGGATTTTGAGATGGGTGAGCTACTCAAATGTAATTGTACTTGTTTAAACTCTTTCCAGGTACACCCACCTTTATGGAAGCATTAGCAGCCAATGGTACAACCAACATCCAGACATCCGTAACAGGAGTGACAGCCAGCAAGCGAAGGTTTATTGATGACAGGAGAGAACCGCCCTTCGATAAAAGGCTACGCTTCAGCGTGAGGCAAACGGAGAGCGCGTACCGGTACAGAGACATTGTTGTCAGGAAACAGGATGGATTCACACACATTTTGCTATCAACAAAATCGTCTGAAAATAATTCATTAAATCCAGAGGTCAGAACAATTCTGCTTTGGGGAGGGGAGGGGAAGGGAAGGGAATTTGAAGTCCTTGCCTCATTTCTGCTTGTTATTCAGGCACAAATGTACACAAAACACAATACAGGTTCTTACTTGCAAGATGTTATGTGTACACTTGACTCTATGTGTAACTCGCATCTAAAAATTCTGTTACCTGACCATGTTGATGTGTACTGTCTTTTATAAGATGTACAGTGATTTACAAAGTGCAACTTGAAAAAACCTTCAGCCTCAATTAAGGTTCTTTTTTTTCCTGTACTGGTTGCATATGCCATCTGCTGTCCAAATTACAGAAATGCTGAATTACTATTTTAGTTACAGATAACACCTAATAGATCTTTCCTTAATGATTTAATTATCTTTGTCTAATTACACTTTTGAAATGCAAAGCTTCTAATACATTAACTTCCTTTTTTTTTTGGATAATGAAGGAAGTTAACTTTTCTAATAAGATGGTTGAGTGTATCCTAAGGAAAAATTAAAGTTGTTGAAGAGTCTCATAGGGGGAGGAAGGGAAGAGAACAACATGCCACTTTGTTAATGATGGATTAAAATGATTCTTATGAAATTTTTATTTTCCAGGTAATGAAGGAAGTCCAAAGTGCACTGAACACAGCAGCTGCAGATGACAGTAAACTTGTGCTGTTCAGTGCAGTTGGTAGCATTTTCTGCTGTGGTCTTGATTTTATTTATTTTATACGACGTTTAACGGATGATAGAAAAAAGGAAAGCACTAAGATGGCAGAAGCTATTAGGTATGTATGGCTATCTTCAGTCATCTGATGGGTATTGTTCATCATATGGCCTGACTTCTTCTATCTTTATTTCAGAAGTCTCTTATTCAAAAATATCTCAGACATTCACCAGTTACATTATAGTGTGCAGCACTTCTTTATGCTTCTTGTCCTTTTCTATTTGGGTTGTCATTTCATGCATTTTTAATTTTAAATTTTAACTGTGAAAACTGGGAGTATTGCAATACTTCTCCAGTTAAAACCAATATTAAAATACTTAAATAGCCACAGGGTTTCCAGAAAACAAATGTAATACACCATAATTCAAGACATGTATTGAATGAGTAAATTGATATAGTACATTCAGAGAAGTGGAATGATGGATATTTCAGAGGAGTAGATTAATACTGGTGATCATCAGCCCAATGCCAAGTACCAAACCTAACATTTAAACAAATTGATCTGAACTATTACCAAGTAGAAGAAAATGTATAGCAAAAAGCATGAATCTTGGAGACACATTATAATAATACAAACAAGTACATTTGAGCACTGGTTTTGAGATCCTGGTCTCTTGCATTCTTCCAGAGTATCTATATTCTTTCAGAGCCTTTCTTCTGTTGTTGTTATCGGTGGTCATATTTCTAAAAAAAATGCCATGGCCATGTAAAGCCTGTTTCATTGGAGGCACAGTTGGTTCGTAAAGATGATTATAGTTACTTTTATCAAAGGAAATTCTTAAGTCATTTCACATAAAAGTTGCTTATGCAGTGACTTCAGATATGGCCAGAAGCTCTTAGCACTGAGCTTCTATCACTATTTAAATTTGGGCCCTTTCAGAAACCTGTTTTTTCACCTAATAGTCATTGTTAATAAAATGGGCAAAGGTGACTTAAAAGACTTATGAACACACACCCTCCCTTTCAAATAAGGTACTTTTCATGTATATTCTAGAGATGGTCCTCTTTGGGATATTCAGACATGATTACAATTATCTTGTGTCTGGATGGGATATTTGTATGATGACTTGAATGAGATGGTTCCAGGTTTGGATTTGGTTTTTTTTGCATGTAGCTGTTTCAGTTCGCTAGAATGAGTTAAGAAGGAGTGTGATAACCTTTACTGCTGAATGCAATATAGTAAAATTGTTCTGTTTTGCAGAAATACAAAAATATGTAATACAGATAGGGAGAAAACTTCAAAATTATCTGTGTATGTATTCATACACGCATGACTGTTTTTTCCTAAGAACCTTTTGGAGCCATTACTGCTTGAGAACAGAGAAGCATCCGTATTTTGTGGGTACTGGAATGAATTGTTATTTTTTGTTGTCAATGAGGATGAGAATATGCATATGTCTCCTAATAGTGTAGTACCCAGACCATTATTACTGACCAAAAGAATGGAGATGGGGAAGTTTACAGATGTGTGATATGGGATAATAGAGTTCTACTATTAATGGTCATAATTTTAAAAAGCAGATTTATTTGTTGAGAAGAGCTCCTCAATGAAGACCAATAATGCTTTGGCCATCTTCATTTGTACCTTATTACTGTCACTTAAAAACACAGGTAAATACCTTGTGCCGATGCCATACATGAATACAGTGAGGACCAAGCAGGGCTGTGCCACAGCTGTGGCACCCAGAGGTGTGGAAAGGCTGCAGCTTTATCTGGGTACTGTGGGACACATGGATGTATCAAAGTGCTGTATCAGCTGATGCTTGTAGAGGGGTGTTAAATCTGCACCTGCCCAGCTACTGTGATGGGTTCGGCTAGGAGCAATGGTAGGCTTTTACAGAACCAAAAAATGGTTGAGGTTGGAAGGCACATTTGCAGGTCATCTTGTCCAACCTGCTCAAGCAAGGTCACCTAGAGCAGGTTGGTCAGGACCATTTCCTGGGTTTTTTTAAATCTCCCAAGACTGTGAGTGCATGACCTTGTTGGCTGCCTGTTTGGTTGCCTTCACAGTAAGAAAGTGTTTCCTGCTGTTCAGAGGGAACCTCCCATGTTTCAGTTTGTGCCCACTGCCTCAATGGGCACCATTGACAAGAGCGTGGCTCTGTCCTCTTTGCATCCCCTTTCAGGTACTTTTTTACACTTTGTTGATAGACCCTGAGCCTTCTCTTCTCCAGCTTGAACATGCCCAGCTCACTGAGTCCCTGCGTCACCTTGATGCCCCTTTGCTAGATCATCTGGAGTCTCCCTTTCACTGAGAAGTCCATAATGACACTGGGGCTGAGTAGAGGGGCAGGATCAATTCCTGCACACTCCAGACAACATTCCTCCTAAAGCAGTGCAGGATAGCACTGGCACGCTGCTGGTTCAAGTTCTGCTTGGTATCCACTGGGAACCCTAGCTCAGTTTCTGCCAAGCTGCTTTCCAGCTTGTCTTCCAGAATGCATTGATGCCTGGGGTTGTTCCTCCCCAGGCACAATGCTTTGCACTTCCTTTGTTGAGCTTTAGGAGGTTCCTGTCAGCTCATTTTTCCAACCTGTTGACGTCCCTCTGGATGGCAGCACAATCCTCTGGTGTATCAGCCTGGTTTTGTATCCTGAGCAAACTCACTCAGGATAAGCTCTTCCCCATCAACCAAATCATCAGCAAAGCTGTTGAACAGGGCTGGACCCATCACTGACCCCGTGGGGTGCAGCAATAAATCACTGGCCTGTGCCATGAGTCACCACCCTCTGGGCCAACCATTCCCACATTTTCCAGTCCACCTCACTGTCTGCTCATCCAGCTCATACATCAACAGCGTGACTTTAAAACTCTTATGTGAGACAGTGCTGAAATTCTCACTCTGAGCTCTGTGTAGACAATGTCCACCTCTCTCCCCTCATCCATCAAATAACCACCTCATTGTGGAAGGTAGGTTATCAGGTTGGGTTTGAAAGTGATGTTACTGGGGAGATGAATTATTATGCAGTTTTCAAGGGCTGTTATATTTTACACTCTCAATATATGTAGTGAGCACATGTTTCTGTTTCTCTTCAGGAATTTTGTGAATACTTTTATTCAGTTTAAGAAGCCTATCATTGTAGCAGTAAATGGCCCAGCCATTGGACTTGGAGCATCTATATTGCCTCTGTGTGACGTGGTCTGGGCCAACGAGAAGGCCTGGTTTCAAACACCATACACTACTTTTGGACAAAGTCCAGATGGATGTTCATCCCTTACATTCCCTCGGATTATGGGCCTGGCTTCTGTAAGTAGCTTGCAGGGTAGGGGCTGACAGCTTCACAATTCAGTTGGGATAATTTATCCAGTGTGATTTCAAGACTTTTTGCCTTCCTGTGTTGTCTTTTTCTTAATTTTTTTCTTTCTCTCATGAAAACCTTTCATGAGAAGCCGCCCTTTATAGCTTTTCTGCTCCATGTTCTTACAACTTACTCTTCACCTGCATGCACAGAACAGAAAGCAGGCACAGGATTTAATCCCACATTTGACCCTGATGGTGTGTCAGAAGGGTCATGTCCTGTGTACCCAGACACACCTTCCCTGCTGCTGCCTCGTGGGGACCAGCCATGGGTGTGTTGCATTCAGCACAGCACCAGTGCGGCACTCGGTGTCACTGCACAGCAGGGCACTGTGACACCAGCCAGGAGCAGTCTTACACCACTATGCAAAATAACTATTTCAGCTTCCATGCACTCCTAACAAAAAGCTATTTAAGAATCTCCAACCTATGTTATTTTCATGTTGCTTAGTGTTCTTTCATGCTGTGTTCTTTGAAAACTTAGACCTACGTCCTATTCCAGTTTGGACAGTATGAAACAAGTGCTTGTGGCTACACCTGTTTTCCAAAATCACTGTTTGGTATAAAAGCCATTTTTTCCCTGTAGGTATTTATTGATTTAAAATATATATATTAAAACACCAGTTCTAAAAGCTAATTGTGTCATATTTGGATTTAGTTATTAGAAGAGAACTGAAAAGGTAACTGAAATAGATTAACAATTATATGAGTATATTTAATATCTTAGCATATTTCAAATTACTGATTGTTCCTTTCCCTTTTTATTTGGCCATCCATCCATTCATCCATCCATTCCATACATACTCGTCCTTTAAAGACTTGTGGTTGTTACTTTTCTTTTCTTTAGAAGTTGTACAAAAACACAAGCTCTTCCCTGGTGCACTCTTTCATGTGTGTTTGTGAATGCTCTCATTCTTAAATATAAAGATTTTAATTGAAAATTTCCAGTGGTAACAATTCCAAAATGATCAGTGCAAAAAAGGGGAAAAAATCCACTGTTTTTATACTATCCTTGACTCTCTGCAGCAAAGCAGTGTCTCTATGGGACAAAGCTGAACTTTACTCAGCGCATTTCATGAAATATGTTCAGAATCCATACTGAAGACTTTGATATGGAAGCATGTTTTTTGTCTGTAAAAGAGAGAGAGAAGTCAGCAGGA
>NW_005054376.1:699073-729294 GCF_000277835.1 Geospiza fortis
AGCAGGAGTAGTGCCACCCCTAACTCCTGTAAGTCAGTTTTAAAATGCAATGTTGTTAGCTGCAGCTGTGTAAAAATGATCCATTGCAAGATTCCTGGAAATATCTTCCATGTGGGGTCAGTCACCTTCTGTGGGTGAGCATGTCTGTCATGGATGGGGGGTTTCTTTCCCCCCCATTTTCAACCATGGGTTTATTCCAGGAAATTTGAAGCCCAAACCTTAGGCTTTAAAACTGATACCGTCTTGGAATTACGAAGAATTTTAGATGTGTCCCTAAACTTGGCTTTTGAGTTTTGAAAATAATCTGTAATAGACATGAAGGTGATGTCTGTATTGGGGAGGTGTTATTATGAATCTGCCATGGAGCTCTTGCTCTGGTTGTCAGGTCCTAGATATGAAGGCCAGGAGCTGGGCTTCACACACTGGGTCTCCCTGCCAGGCCCCAGCACGTTTGGCAGGATGTCTTAGCTTTTCTGTCAGTCAGGAGGGAAACGCAGTTCCACAGTGCCTGGAGTCCTGTCAGAGCCAGGGTCTGGGGTGGTTCAGAGGCCAGCTGCCTCCTGATCGTTGTGCAAGAGAGCTGAGCTGCTCCATGGTGCCTGTGGCCTTGCAGAAAAGGACCCTGGTGAGCCTCAAAGCCCTCACTTGGAAGAGGAGTCCAGAGGTCCAAGTGAAGTTCCTCTGTGGAAGGAGACATTTTCTGCTCAGAGTAGAAAATGAAGGTTGCTAATGAGAATGTTAGTGAAATATTTTTGTCACATTCATTTCTATGGCTGTAGTATATTTCTTGGAAAGTAACCACCGAGCGAGTTAATTTTTACAGCAGGTACAAGGCATGATTAGGATTAAAGCTTGTTTAGCAGTTGGTCTCCAGCAGATGTTGTGTATAGATCAAAAGTGAAGATGCCAGAGCAAGAGATTTCCCCTCAAAACCTGTCAAGGGAGAACATCAATGGGAATGCTCATTTCTTGTGAGATTTTATGCTAATACTGTGTTACATCTGGCAGAAATAAGATAACTGCACCATTCTCACATAGGGTGTTTCATGTTCAGGAGAACTCAGCAGTTGCAACTAAGTTTTAGGAGAAAAAAAGGCTTTCTAGCATTGGTTTTTATCCTTGCAAAGATACATGTGAGGAATATGTAGACCTGACCACCTGGCTTAAATGCTTGCCTGTCATAACTATTAGTTAGATTGACTTCACATTTTGATCTTTCATAGAAATGTTAAGTGGTTTTTAAATTATTTTGGAAGACTAATTTTTTCCCAACTGTGTAGGAAAAAGGATTCCTTTTTTAGACAACCATGTATACATCTCTGATTTTTATCTAGTATTTCAGGTTATTACTATTCACATACATTCTGGAAAATGAGAAGGAATGGTTAATGAACCTTGTATATTTGATATTGTGTTCACAGAAGGTAGAACTATAGGGTATAGAACTCGATCCTAGTGCAAGAGATTTGGGTTGTTATCAACTAATATATGTGAAACACAGCTTTCTATAGTAACTGTGAGAGATGTGCTGATGGTAAAATCAAAGTGAAATATGCTAGGAAACTGGCTGGGTATTTTTCTTGCATTCCTAATGGATTGGCAGTCAGGAAGTAAAATGCCAGTAGAGCCCAGACTTTGTATTTTATTAGAATGGAACAAATAAGAGACTGCAGAATCTCCAAATTGCTTCATGTGTAAAATGCAGTACTAGGAACATGGTATCATAGCAAGTAAATAATTATTTATTAAGTTAATTATTAATTATTTGAGATCCTTAACTGAAAGTTCCTAAAGCAATTACCAGAAGTTCCACTATCAGAAAGCATTAAAAACCTCATATTTTTCCCTCAGAAGTGTTACACCTGTCAGGTTTGTATTTTAGAACAGCCTTATTTCCTATATTTCAAGAATTCGGTAATGGGTTTGTCATATTTTTCAGTGGAAATAAGTCATTATGAAACAATAACACTGACTTTTTTTTTTGAGGTCGACTATTACTCTGACTTTTTAATTTCCACTGCCTGTTTCCATGTAAATGTCACTGCAAACTGTATAAAAAGCTTCACTAAAGCTAGAATTAAAGTGGCTAGGACAAAACTTTAATGGGGAAATTGGTAAATAGTAAAGTGCATTATAATTACAAATCAAAAACATTTACAGAACTAGAGAGAGCATCTTGTTGCATAGAAGGTAGTACTCGATTCTGTACCTGAAACCACGTGCAAGATCTTTTAAATACTGGGGTTTTTTAATAAGACTGCTATATCAGATACTTAAAGGATTTATCGTTTCAGTATTGGACTTTTGAAGAAAATGTAAATGTTTATTTTCTATGAATTTGGTCAGAAATTGGAATACATCATTATAAAGGGCAAGCTGATGTATTCATTGCTGTTTTACAGATTTGCCAGGCTTTACAACCTATTCCCACATACACAGATAACCAAGTCAGCAATACTGCAAGAAAGCCAGAGCTAACAAACATTCACAGCCAGGCGATGACAGAAGACATTTTCACATTTAACCATTAATCATAGACATCCACATTTCAATAACTACTGACCTAGTACTGGTCAACAACACAGACCAGCCAGCTGTAGGCCAGTATTTTTCTTTTTTTAATTAAAACTTGGAAGAGCTGCAATAAAACTATTTCAAACAGTGCAGGCATTTTTCTTATTTGTTTTGAACATTTTTCATTTGATGAGTTTTGTCTCATTACATTTCATACCAGAAGTAACTTTTTATCCCTTCAGGCCAATGAAATGTTGTTCAGTGGAAGGAAGCTGACGGCGCAGGAAGCTTGTGCCAAAGGACTCGTCTCCCAAGTGTTCTGGCCAGGAACATTCACACAGGAAGTAATGGTTCGAATTAAAGAACTTGTCACATGTAATTCAGTTGTAAGTTTCCTTTATCTTCTTGTATTTTTATGATTAGATGAGTAAGAATTAATCTAAGTAGTACTGGACTGCATCTTCATGTCCTGGGGAAAAAAAAATTCTTCTCATGAAACAAGGACTGCATTATAATACAGCAATGTTTTTTGACAGATTTTTATGTATCTCTTGGGTTTGGGTTTTTTAAGGATTATTTTTAAAGTTTTTATCTGATTCTTCTTAACTACAGTGTACTGTGGCATTTGATAAGGAACATAAACTAAACCAGCATTGGATTTTATAATGTAATTTGGTATTAACATAGTTGCTGAAGTCCAGCTTACTCTAATGAACAGTATAAACAGTTGCCCTAATATCTGCACAGAAACACAGAAATCTTGAGTTAGGTTGAGTTTTCATTTAAATTACCAAGGAAATAAATATGTTGTGCTGGACTTTGTTTTATGAGTAAATGTAGTGGTTATGTGTGCTACTGGCAGTTGCACAAGATGGCATCAAATAGTGGTAATTTTAACTTTCTTCCAAGGAAGGTGTCGTACAAATTAATTGTTCTGTGCATTAGAAATTCTGAATTTTAAAAGCAAATTATTAATTTTCTAAACAGAAAAGACAAATTAGATCTTTTTTCAGTATTTTAAGTGCTCAAGAAATCAAGATCTGGCCACTTATTAGAGCAGTTTGGGATAAGAGTGTTATGATTATCCTTCACTACTATGGCCTTGCACTTTCCTGTAGTTGCAAAACCATATATATTTTTTCCTAGTTATTTTATGATTTTCATTATTTTCACACTTTTGTGCACTTTTAAATTGTGCTGGTATAAGGTAAAAGAAATTTTGTGGGATGCCACAAGGAAGATGATTATGAGAAACATTTCTTACAGTCATAGTAATGAATTGATAAGCTTAAGTTGATAATCAGCTCCAGCATTTGTCCACATAAACCTTTTCTGTGCCCATAGAAGCACCTGGGGTGCTCAGTTCTCAGGCAATACTAACCCAACTCCCCTTTTTTTCATTTTGGCCCAGGTACTTGAAGAATCCAAAGCTTTAGTACGGAACATCATGAAGGTGGACTTGGAACAAGCAAATGAAAAGGAGTGTGAAGTTTTGAAGAAAATCTGGGGCTCAGCACAAGGGATGGACTCAATGTTAAAATATCTGCAGAACAGAATTGATGAATTCTGATGAGATGCCCGTGACACTGGAATTGTATTTCTTGGACATCAGGGCAAGCAAAATAAGCCCATTTAAAAAACCCCTTATATAAACTAACCCCTTGCTCAGCTTGGGAACAGGAGTGGACACACAGCCCCCCTCCCCTTTTATTGTCAAGGGGTTTAAAAGTACTGTATCTCTTAAATTTGAACAAAACTCCTTTCTCCCTGATTGTTACATGCAGATGTATACACACACAAGTGTATGTGTGTGCATATATCTATATATGTCTTTTATATATATATATATATTTATATATATATATAGATATAAATGTAATATGTGTGAGAGTGTGTATGTAGACACACACACACACACACTAGGTTAAAAATGATAGAGTGCACTACCAAACATCTCTTTAAAAGCTCTAGTTTTTGTTATCTTTGGCTAGTACTGTATCAAATAGAGAATTAATTAAAAAGTGAATGGTGTTGCATTATTTTCTGTGTGGCAGGGAAGTCTGGAGTAATGCTTTTCTTTTTCATGAGAATACAGAATTGAAACGGGTATTAGCCAGCCCTTGCTTTCTCTGCCCAATGAGTCAGCTTAGAGAAAGGTTTTGTCTCAGAAGAAGGTTGAAATACCTCAAGTAATGGAACATTCTGAAACTTTGGGGTAAATAAACCCTATTATGCTTAAATCACACATATCCCCAAAAAGAGAGTGTGCTCAGGATTAATGCTAAGGAAACACTCTGTTATTTTTTGGGGGGGAGGTATGGAGGGGTGGGAGAAAGGGGCAGGAGTATGTCTGATTCTTACCCAGACAGCATGAAGAAACCACTGTCTCTTAGGGAAAGGGAATGAGGGAGAGCCAGAGGGAAATGGAAGGGGGAAGGAAGGAAAACAAAAAAAAAAAAAAAAACAACACAAAAAAGCTTGTTTTGCAGTATTAGTGAATCACTGAATATCTTATGTATGAATTACCTAAGTTATAAGTTAGTTTTAGTGGGTTTTTAAAAAGCCTCTCTGGATTGTTTTTTTGTTTGTTTGTTTGGGGGGTTTTATTTGTTTATTTTGGTTTTTTAATAACTACATAAGTGCTCCTGTTGCTGGGTGAAAATACTACTTTATATACAGTTTGGGTTTTGTTTTTGGTTCTTTTTTCCTATTTGCTGGTTTAATTGATGTATTACACCAAAAATGCATTTTATGTTCATAAATTTTAGGTTCACTTAGAATATATTATTTAATAAGTTAAAATTCTTTTGGCACACTATTAAGTAAAAAAAAACCTCTTAAAAAAAAAACTACCTTATATTAGATGTTTAATGTTCTTTGTCTATGCTTTTTTATTATTTGAAATATACACTATATGCAGTATGGTGTAAAAGAGTGCCCTGTGTAAATAGACCTATTTTGCATTCCTTTCAGGAGTGGTTATTGATTCCTGACTGCAGATATCTATTATTACTTGGGTATCTGTGCTTGCAATCTTATTGAATGTATTATGAAGAATGAAAATTAAATCAAACCTTATTTTTGTACAGTTTTGAACTTTTTACTTGGAACTGACCCACCTCCCCTTCCCAGTGGAGAGCTGTACAGTGTGTAAATCTGCCTTTACCTTGAATTGGTACAGTATTTTTGCATCTGTGGGACCTACTTCTTTGTTCTAGTAGTTTGAACTATATATAAACTGTACAATCTGTAAAGTTTTTATAGAATAAATATTCAGCTGTGAAAACTGGTTAAATAAAACTAATATTTCTTAACACATTTTAAATGTGGTTCTCTCACAGAGTTGTCTTTTTGAAAGACACTTCCATTCTAGTTTTGAAGTTGCTGAAACAAATCTTGTAACTTAGAGGCTTTAATATTTGTTTTATTTTGTTTAAAAAGCTCTTAATTCTTTCAAATTAAAACTTGAATATTAATTTATTGATGTAAATTTTATGTAAGTTTTCTCTAACAGGAGGCAGATGGGAAAAGAGGACATAGGGAGTCATTCTGCTTTTAATTATTTTGTTAGTGTTCAAACTAATGTTCAGTAAATGCTTTTTTGCAATCTCTTAAAAAAGACTGTTTTCCTTACAATAGTGGGGGTTAAGTTAGAATTCCTTGGTTGAATTTGATTTTAGTGAAAAGAAGAATAAAAGACACCTTTACCTATGAGTTCTGTAGTGTCAAACCTTTTAGAGTTCAATTTGTATGAAGATTGCTTTTCTAATACCTCTCAGGCCATAGTGTTCATATATATATATATGTATTCATTCATATATATCTGTATTAGCTGGGAGGGATTATTTATGCTTTCCTTAAACATGAAAGAATTGTTACAGTGAAGACATTTAGAATTAAATCAGTTGAAGGTACAGGCAGTTCACCTGAAAAAATAATTCTACTTAATTCATTTTTTTTGTGTTGCTATCAGTCAGGCTGTTATGCTGCCTACAGTTTGCATGATAAAATGGGAATAATTTATTGACTGTTTTAAATTCCTGACTGGAAAACGTAACTCAGGCCACTTCCTATACACCGTCAGTAACTAACTTGACACTATTAACAAATCATGTTGTCACGCATAAATAGTACACACCTTTTGTTGTCCATACACTGGACTATGGGAGTAATGTTTCTTCAGGAAAATACTGTCCCATGCTTTTGATGTGTGTGAAGGTTGCAGTCAAGTCTAGTTCAGTCTCTGCAAAGCCATAATAGAACAACAACAACAGGAACATTATAGACTTCAAACAACAAGCAAGAAAACCTGAGAGATCATAGAAACTGGCTTAAGACATTTTTTTAAAGAGTGTTTTCAAGGCTTTTCTTCACAGAAGAGACAGGTCTTTGTAGAGCCTGATTCATTGCTGATGCTTGTACTGTTTTCCATGAATTTGCAGTACTGCATACATTACCTAACCTGAAGCATCAGATTTAGGCTTTGATGACTGAATCCAGCCATAGTCACACATGTTCTCCCAGACATGTGAACTCTGCAGCCAGCATTTCTTGTAAAGCTCCAGATTTGGGGTCACAGCTTCCCAGAAGTACTTCGAAACGGGTCTTCTGTGTTAATTCTGGTGTAAATTTGGAGGATTTTGGAGCAGCACAAATTGTTAAACCCATGTGTAATACAAGAACTTAGAAACAATATCTTTCTAAATGACTGCCAAGAGAACTTCCATAGGAGATTTTTTTTTTAACAGAAAGTTTCCTGGTTTTCCTCCTTCAGGTATGAAGACAAATCTCCTATTTATGTGCCAGTGTCTAGTCAAAGGCTAGCAGAATTAAGAATAATGGTATTGGAATATAAAATTCAGCTAGTTTTATAGCCTTGGTCATTCCTGACCCCTGCATCTCCTGTCAAGACTATCCATTACCCTGACTGTAATCACTACTACACGATTTGCTTAATTAGTTATGGAACATAGAGACAATCTGTGAGGCAACTGGCTGTGTTGGTGCTGAAATTTAAAAGTAGCACAGGAGCCTTGATAATGCAGTGTAGGAGTCCCCTCCATGAAGTTTGATTTCTCTTTCTGAAATAGGAAACAACAGCCCAGGCACTACCCAAAACAGCAAACTGATGAGCATTGGCCACTGGACTGCACTAACCACTTTCCCCATGGAAGTTCTATCACATTCAAATTTGTTTTTGGAAGTAAATAAGAGAACTTTTCTCCAGATAGTAAATAGTAGCAGAGACCCATGGGCTGAAGGTACTTGGAGTTGTTTGAAAGCCACCTGTGTGCACTTAATCCCACCTTCTGCTGATGCTTTACTTCCAGCAGAAATCAGAGCAAGGTCTTAACCTTGTCAAGTAACCTACAATATTTTGGGATAATCTGCAGATCCACCTACCTGTAGATTTTTTCCTGTGTTTGCACTCCCTAATTTGCATGAATTCGGGATTTGAAACAGTTCCTCTGAGCAAGTCCTCTACTGGATTGATAACATTGCTAAGAGACGCTTTCCTGTAATTCAGAAGCTGCACCATTATTATTATGGAAAAATGCTCAGGTGAATTAAATTACCTATTTAGGTGGGATTCTTTTCCTAAAGTCAGGGATACTTTGAAAGAATAGAAAAAAACACATAATACTGAGCTATAAATTGCTTAACTTTACCCAAACAGTGGATAAAACAGGACTTCAACCAGTTAGGGAATGAGGCAGTGAACAAAACATTTCTGCCAAGTGGACAGGTAAAACTTACTTCAATAAATGGAGCCAATGCTCTACCTGGGTTTGTTGCTGGAAGTTCAGTCACTTTCACACTGGGACATGACAAGTGTGCTTCAGAGAGTATGAGGAGAGTAGAAGGGAGGAAATGCCCCAACTCACTCATAGCTTGCCACATGATTTTCCATCAGAAAGAACTGCCACTAGCTGTCAACACAGGCTGTTACCAGAACTTGCAGCAGAGTCAGAGTTGGCAACCTTCAGTCATGGAGCTCAGGTCTACTGGAGATGGGACACTGGTGGGTTTGCCTTTCCAAGGAAAGAAGTATCTGTTAGCATCTGTATGGTACATCATGGTCCTGCCTTGTACTGCCCCTCAGATTTTTCTAGAAAATACTCACAGCCCTCTGCATTTTCTTTCCTTACTCGGGGATATGACTGAAGTCATGCACCAAGCTTACTAACAAGCAAACCCTAAATATAATTATCTCTTGAGGTACTCACAGGATGAAAAGCAGTTTGATGGGCGAAGATACCGAAGTGTGATGGAAAATGAGAAGATGGTGATAAAATTCTGGTCCTCCTCATCCCTTCTGCACAGGAAAAAATACAACAAATAAGCAGAATTAGAAACCACCAAAAAACAGTGTGTAGGACATAAAAGGAGCTACAGAAAGAAGTAGAGGAGTGGCAGCTGTTCTCCCTGAAACCCTCAATTCTGGAAGAGCTACTGTTGACAAGAACATCAGATGGACATATACCTGTTCCACACAGTCTGGAGAACATTATCAGTACCTGTGTAATCTCAGATTTTGAGTCTCACGTCCTCATAGGGGACTTCGACCACCCTGATATCTCCTGGAAGGACAACACAGAGAAGGGAAGGCTCAGGCAGTGCAAAGAGGATGGAGCCAGGCTCTTTCCAGTGGTGCCCAGTGACAGCGCTAGAGCGGTGGGCACACACTGAAGCACAGGAGGCTCCCTCTGAACAGCAGGGAACACTTCCTTTATGTCAAGCTGATGTGAGCACTGGCACAGGTTGCCCAGAGAGGCTGTGGAGTCTCCAGTGTTGGAGGTACTCAAACTCCTGGGCGCGGTCCTGGGTACACAGCTCATAGTGGGCCAGCTGGAGCAGGGGTGGGTGGGACCACATGATGGCCAGAGGTTCCTTCCAGCTTCTGCTGTGCTGCAAAAAGAAACAAACCCCAACTTGCATTCATTTTCCAGTTCTCCAGTCATGATCACAAACTTCCTCTTTGGCTTGGACTGCAGGGTCATCAGGCTCTGGATCACCGCAGGTTTTAGTCTTTGAGAACCCAACTTCTGCTGGATGATACCAGCTCACCCACAGCACACACAAGTACAGCTCAACTCACAGGAGTGAGCTCAACTCATTTCAGTAAAACAGGGGTCATCTTTACCCTACCTTGAAAAAAAACAAAAAGAAAAGTTATCAATGCAAAGAAAAAGAAATTTATTTCCTCTAGGATAAACAGGATTTCAATACTTAACCGAAACAAATCCATGCCTTACACCTGGCACATTGCTTTGGCCTCAGCAGCTCCTTGAAATTTTACATTGTGTTCCAAATTCTGCCTCAATCAATGAAGGTGAACCCAGCCAGGCAGTCTGGGTTCATCAGTCTGAAGCAGAACCACGTGGACTACCCAAGGAGTGGGTAGTGTGAGCCTTTAGAGCCACTGTAACTCGTCTGTTCCACATGGTCTGGGTACAACTAACTAAACACTCACTACAGAGCAGCAACTGTGCAACTCTGCAGGGTGAGAAATCAACTCATAATGGTCTAATATGTCATGGACATATTTTATGAAAAGTCCTTTTGCTAGGATTTCTCCTGAGAAGCTGAGAGGCCTCAGAAATGAAATGTAATCAATAATTATCTGCTGCTGTGGAATGCAACAGGTGCACCTTTGGTTGGTCTCATGTGGCTGTTTTTAATTAATGGCCAATCACAGTCCAGCTGTCTCAGACTCTGGTCAGTCACAAGATTTTATTATCATTCCATGTCTTTCCTTGCTAGCCTTCTGATGAAATCCTTTCTTCTATTCTTTTAGTATACTTTTAGTATATAATTTTCTTTTAATGTAATATATATAATAAAATAATAAATCAGCCTTCTGAAACATGGAGTAAAGATTCTCATCTCTTCCCTCATCCTGGGACCCCTGTGAACACCACCACATTAATAAACCAGTATTTCCAAGATGGTGCTTTCCAAGACTCATAACCATCTCCAGCAAAATATTCTGACTGCCAGACAAAACTATATTATTTGTTTCAGTAGGAAAAGGCACTCACTGAGGCCACCCCCAAAATCACATGATGAGTAAACAGGCTGCTGACAGCAGCAACTTTTGTGAAATAAGATGCTGTTCCTTAAAAATACCAAGTTCTTGGAATTCACTGATCTTGCCAAGGTGGGCGGAGATCTTTAACCAAACAATATTACTAAAAAAACCAAAACAAACCTAAAACCACCTGCTATGGCAGGAATAACCAAAACAAACACTTTAAAAATATCATGCTTGCACTATGTGATGTCAAGTAAAAATGACAGAATGGTATCATTTTCTTTCCATGTTCAAATGTCAAAAAAATGTAATGGCCCCATATTTCTTTGCTTCTAGCCACTGTACACACATATCCATCCACCTCTCCTGCCCTTATGTTCAGAAAGATGGGTGGGGATTTAAGCTGGAAACTTGATAAACCCAGAATGGGCATGCTGGAAGCATTATTTTGGATTCTTAATGACAGTTAACAAAATTAAAACTCTGCAAGTCTGGGAGTTCTTAAACTGAATGACCCCTTCCTTGTACCAAGGGGACCAAAATAAGAAAACAAAGGGAAGCCACTGTGGCCGCGAGAAGTTTTTCTGCTTGGTTTTGGTGGGCTTCTCAGGGCCAATCATGTCAAAATAAGGCTCTGCAATTTTAACAGTTCTCTAAAGTGCTGGGCTGTAACACCCACAGAAGGATTTCTGAAGACAGTATTATGCCATATCTAAGAATAATTGAAGTTACACTTTTGTTTGTTAATGTTTCTGAAGAAATTACTTGTTGGCAGAAAATTGCATTCTGGATGGAGATGAAACAAGTCCACAAATCCAGGGGAAGAGAAAGAAAAAGGTCAGGTCTTGACATCAATTTTCTTGAAGAAAAATAATACACACCAGCCATTCTGGTGGAGGAACCAGGGGCAACAATTCCTTTTTTTTTTTTTTTGGACATTTTGGATAGCTTCTTTCAGCTCATAAGAACTGCTTTAGTTTGCCCTAGAATCATGAACATCTGAAATAATTGATATTAGTCTGTGGGCAGGAGAATTGGTTCCAATACCTTCAAAAGGTCTTGCAAATTGTTAATCCTAATGATGTCAAGCAGGAAATTTGGAAATCTCTCACAACCCTCTGTCAGAATAAACTCCTAAAAATAAAAAATAATTCAGATTGCTGATGATTCTGAAAGGTCCTGGCTGGCACAGGAAGATAGGTTACTGCATTTAATACCTGAAAAAAATACAGCCCCAAGGTCTGCAGTTCAGGTTCCCCTACAATGGATACCCCCGTGGTCACATTCAGATGAAGGCAAATCTACTTTTCACATTCATTCAATTCTTTTACATTCAGTTACAAGTTTAGCAGGTTAGATCAGCAAACAGATTTTTCACAGACATTAAACATTTTAAACATAATTGGTTGAAAACGGTTTTCAATGAGGAAAAGAAAAAGCAGTAGGTGTGTCACTATAGGACACAAAAGAACACAAGCTCACACCGCTGTTCTTGAGGCGAAGAAAAAAGGGCAGTTTATTTTCTGACTCCAACATTTATAGTTTTCCAAAACAGACAGCGGATTGGAGGGTGACAGTGACACCTCTCCCATGACACTGGTCAAACCAACAGTCCATCAACTCTCTCCTCCTCCATAAAGGAATGCAAAACAATGAGTTATTTACAGGAAGTGTGTGAGAAAGTTCACGACAAGAATCTGAACATCAGAAGGCTTAGAAAATCTTAAAAAACCGGGGTGACTGTAGGTGTGCAAGAATTACATTAATGAGGTACCTCGAAACCTGAAACTAAGTGAGGCATTTCTGGAAATCTGTGGTTAGCCTCCATTTAAAATGCCATTCAACTCCCTCACTGCACCTCCTAACAGCAGGATGCTTCCACCCAATGCTCACATGGTAAATTAATGCTTTGGGAATGAAGCTCACTGAGCAAGAGATGTGGCACATCTCCTTCTAGACAGTTCTGGACACTCAGGCATTTAAACCACAGTTTGCCACTGAGCTGGGACAGGACCTGAGGCAATGGCCTGCGGTTGTGTCAGGGGAGGTTTAGGTTGGATATTAGAAAAAAGTTCTTTCCCCAGAGGGTGGTTGGACACTGGAACAGGCTGCCCAGGGCAGTGGTCACAGCACCAAGCCTGACAGAGCTCAAGAAGCATTTGGACAATGCTCTCAGGCACATGGTGTGACTCTTGGGTTGTCCTACACAGGGCCAGGAGTTGAACTTCGTGATCCTTCTAACTCAGGATGCTCTGTGATTCTAAGCGATACAGCAGTCTGTAGTGCTAATATATATAAAATAATTAATTGAGTCATATAAAAGTTGCCCAGAAGTTCCTGACAGGGTTTGGTTGGCTGAAAATAAGTGAAACTTCAGGAATCCTCAGGAGTCTCTTGTATCCCAGGAAGGTGCTTTGAACACGGGAGGTTCCCTGACAGACAGTATCTGGCCAGCACTGCACTACAACCTGACACACCATCATTATTTGCCCATCTCTGGCTTTCCTAGAGCTCCCGTGAGCTCATCCTGACCTAGGAGAGCAGCTGTAACCTGAGAAGAGCTGCAGCACCAGCAGCCAGAGGTGCATTATCGCTGAGCACAGCAGCCCGGCACGGCAGGGCATGGGTGAGATAAGCGCTGGATTCTCTCTCCGGGCGCCGCCTCAAGCTGAGCCCACGGGAGGACAGAGGAGAATCAGAGCATCCCCCCCAAACCCACGGGCGCCGCAGCAAAGAGGCACGGCCGGGATTAAGGAGCTCCTGCATCGCTGCTCCTATCGGGCACAGCAGGAGCTCTGAGGAGCTGCAGAGGGGCCGTGCCCGGACCCTGCACATCCCTGATGGTGAAAGAGCAGGGGCAGCACTGCTCAGGCTCCAGACTCTCCCCCCCGAGCAAGGCACTATCAGCACCTCACAGCTCGATCCCAGCTCACAGCAGCACCGCCAAGCTGCCCCTTCCAGGGGGCTCTCCCTGATAACTGAAGCCATCCACACCTACCCCTTAGACATGGATAGGAGCTATCCAGGAGCCCGACAGAAGAAGTGGCTCATTCCTTCTGGAGAATGTGGGGCCCTGCCCCAGGCACCCTCAGAGCACGGCCCTTGCAGCCCAGAGGCTGCTGGGTGCCCAACATCTGCTGCCAGCGGACAGAACAGGGCAAGAATATTTCTGCTGACCACTAGCGACACCTTCGGATCCGTTTCACACCTGTTTAATTGGAATTCCCTTAGACTCAATGGAAGAATTCAGCAATTGGACCAGAGCTCAAATTTATGGCAACAAAAGTAAGGCCTGGTCAAATTGGTGTACTAATCAGTTGGTGTTTCCTCTTTGATTCATGTTCTGGGGAAAGGCATCGAAATACC
Source organism: Geospiza fortis (assembly GCF_000277835.1). Classification (NCBI taxonomy): domain Eukaryota; kingdom Metazoa; phylum Chordata; class Aves; order Passeriformes; family Thraupidae; genus Geospiza; species Geospiza fortis. The sequence goes on from NW_005054376.1 coordinate 712,989, forward strand.
TTGGAGGGGCTCACTGACCACCTGCCACAGAAACAGAATGGTTGTAAATGAGGAATGGTGCAAATGCCAAAGCCTCTCAGCCTTCAAATTCAAAATATATTTGGAAATTCGGTTGTGAATGGTAAAATTTAAAAACCCAGAGCATTGTGGGCTTCCCAGGAGCAAGACCTGGCTTTGTAGGTTGGGGATTTGATCCTGTGGAGTGACACTCTGGCTTGCGGCTGCCTCTGATAGGATTACATTTATCAGGGAGCTGGAGGGCCTCTGCGACTCTGTGTCTCTGTGGGAGCCCCTAAGAGGAAAATCAGGGTCTCCTCAAAACTGACAGGAAAATTTAAGATTTCCTCAAAGAAGAAAAGAAGCAAAGCAGAAGATATGCAAGGGAAGAAGTGGAACTGTTCCTAACAATCATGATAATTGCAGTTTTGTAAGTTAGCTGGCTGGGTGCCCAGAATGCGTAAAAAAACCCCAAACCTGTTTAACTGACAAGCATATAACCATTTGCACAGCCCTGCAGCAAAGCAAAATGACCTCCAAATTCTCAAAAATCTCAGTTATAGATTTTCCCTCGTATCTACCTTTTTATATTTGAGCAAATTAAGGAACCTCGGCTTTAAAACAGTCATGAAGTTTTATATTTCTGACAGTAAGCATGAGAGTTGGACACACAACTGTCAGTAAAAACAAACAAGAAACAAATCTTGCTTAAATTTTTAAGTCCCTTATTTAAAATATGATACATAATAAGCCAACTCACACATCCAGTGCATAATATTCAGTAGTCAAATATATATCCTGCATGGATAACTTATCCAATAAGTTTATAGGGTTTTGCCCATCATAAGAATTTTAGCTTCATTTTTGTCTCTAATGTTCTTTTTTTTTTGTTCACTAACAAGACACGTTGCATTATGACAACTTCAAACTCAGGTTCATCCCCCTGCCACAATGACCTACCATTGCAGCAGTACAATTTCTGAATTCAACACTTGTGAAAGTAAGGAATGTTCACAAAACTGCAGACCAAGGCATCCTGGCACGGCTTCAGAAGCTTTACTTTAAAGGTTCTTTGTGCAAGATTATATAGGATAGGGAAACTTTCGCAAGGAATTCCAGGCACTCTAGAAGTGGATATCAGGCATCCTTCTTGATGTCCTCTGTGTAAAACAAAAAACTTAATTTCTTTTTTAAAGAGAAAGTGGAACAGTGAAAAGATTTTGGACTGTTATTTGATCTGCACGGGGTTTTCCTGCCTAGAAAGAGTTAATCCATGAAGTAGTTTTCTTTCTTTAGCAGGAACTACACACCCCTGATTGAATCATACAAAATGAAGAATTATAAGAAATGGTGTCCCTCAGGATTACTGAGGGAAGAGGCAGGAGCCACATGAAAGAGGAGCCCCTGTAAGGCTGAGCACTGTATTCTCCCTCATCTTTTGGATCAGTACAGAATCTGCCCGTGTGTTTAACCCCCTTCATCCCTCTCTGTTGCCCTGCCTTTGCTCAACGAGCCTTGAAGCAGAACTTCATCAACACTCAGAGCAGCTTTTGACAAGGATATGTAAAACCTTTCCCAGCTGAAGAGGCCAGCAATAGCTGGGAAAGGAACACGGGTACTGGAGGAAACTTGGCACTTTTCTGGTTTGAGATACCTGGAGCTGCTGCTGTACAACATTAGAGAAACAGAGACATTTAGGCTCTTAATTGCCCATTCACACTGACATGAAGGGCTCACACTGGCCTTGAGCACTGTTGGCTACAATCTGCCCAAAAATTACATTTACTACCTAATTTTAATACATTTATCTTTCCTAATGATTATTTTGTATCAGGAGAGCATAAGCAGTCCCTCAGGATCCCGTTCCTTTTTCCTTGAGCCTTTGTAATACACTGGTTTCTCAACCCTTGATGCCAGGTCCCCATATGCTCAGAATGACATAAATCACAATTTCATCTAATCTGCATCTTTTCTAACAAAAAGAAACTCCATTTCTCTCCTAGCATTATGTCAGTATTCATCCTTGAAGTCCCCTGGAGCTGCATCCGATTCCTACCAGAGTACAAAAATGACTGGAGCACAATCTTCTGTTTGCTTGTATTCAAATCCTTCAGTCTGTTTTGCTGTTATCCAGCTTTCCCACAAACCCAACTTGATGCCTGCTAGCACAATGCACAGTACCCTGGCTCAGGACTCGCTGTTTATGCTGCTCTGGACACGTCTCTTTCCCTGCCCCCCAGCATCTCTGTGCTTTATTTATTCTGCTGACTTGTGCCAAATGCTGAAGTCACAGTCTGAGTTTTCAGTGAACTCATATCCCTACCTCTTTTTCCCATTCTTATTGCCTTTCCTCACAAACATTATCAGGTTTGAATAGCTCAGTCTTTTTCATACCTGCCATACATTTACATAATGGACAACTGTGGTTTGTTTTTCTTTGCCCCCTTCCCATGAAAACCTGGCAGTTCACCGTGCTCCATCCTTGTGCATTTGCATATCACCTGGGATAATCTGGACCTCACAGTGACATGGAGGTTAAGAAATATGAAGCTTATTTTGGCTCTGTTGTGATTCTGAATCCTAGCAGCCAACTTGCTTCTTTCAAAATGTCATTTTTCAGCAAAACCCGCAGGCTTTTAGACTCTAATTCATCCCAAAAATACATTCAGATGAACAGGCTCCAGCCAGCTCTCACTTGCCATGAAGCCAACATGCTAATAGAGCTCCATCCTTGCTTTCAAAAACCTCATGACAGGATAATTAACTTAATAGTCCAGACTTCTCTTGGGTCAGCTTCAATTCCTTTCCCAGAAAACTTCCCCAGGCTCTTGACAGTATCTCAAAACTGGTTTTCACTGTCTCACACTGTTACTGCTCTTGACAGCCTGTTTCAGGATTTTCCCATGTACTAACCTTTTCCATCACCAAGGCAAGCCAGATGCCATTGAAAGAGAAGGAAAACCAGGAGTGATGGATCCCTGTAGCAATTCCCCAGCACCTGGTAAAGAGGGCATTATCCTGCTGGCAGCGACACCCTTGGAGCAGCTACAGGGACAGAATTCAACAGCAGCACCATGTCCAACCGCAGCACCATGAGGCAAGGACTTTTCTGATCCTTCTTTAAGAAGGCCAAACAGGTTTAAAAACATTGGATTGGGTGAAACACTCTGCAGTGCACTTCCCTCTTCTGCAGCCTCCCCTTTGTAGTAAGAGCAAAAACTTTTGTGGAGCTTTGCTACTCTTCTCCATGACTTTTTTTAAAGGAAGTACCAGACTGTCTAAAGGAAGCACTAAAGACCGTCTGTTTTTACACATTAGTGCTGCACTTGACATGATGCTGCTAGCAGGCTATGGTATTTCATGCTCAGCATGAGAACTGATTAGAAATTGTGCAAAGTGCTCAGAAGCTGCACCATTTCACTCTTAATGTGCTACTACCCATAGTGAATCCCTCCCTGAGAACATCCAGAAAGTTCATGCAGGAAGGGTTTAGATAGCAGGAATAAAGTTTATACCCTCTGCAATAAAACCAACTGTAGTAATTTCAAATTACAGACACAGGGAAAAATCTGTAGAGGTAAAAAAACAACAACAACAAAAAGGCAAACTGAAGATGAGTGAAGTCAAGAGAAACTGAAGTCCACAAGAAGCTGCTACTTATTTCTACTTCTGAATGGAAACAGGATTCTTTGACAAAACTGATTCCAGAAAAATATGACCCAACTCAGAGTCACACAGAAGAACTCAGTTGATGAGAGGACTCAGCTCTAGGGCCTGCTGTCACCAGATGATGTCACCCACAGCAGTACTTATTTATAAGCCTGCATGCTTGCAACAAAAACCTTCAAATGCCTTTCATGGGCAATTATCAAGAGGCTTTTTTTCTTGCCATAGTTGTACAAGGTCAAGAAACCAAAAGAGTTTGCACAAGACTGATCAGCTTCTTCATTTCTTTTGCACAGATTCTTGTATTTGTAGGTTTTTCTCTTAGGACAGAGCAGTATCTCATCTCATTTGATTGTAAATGGAATAAACTTAACATGCTCAGAGGTATTTGGCATTGGAACCTATTTGTCCATTAGGAAGAATAAAAGACAGGTTCTTACCAAATCCAGGACACTGTGGAAGAACCTGAAAGTTCTTTATGCACGCTGCAATCAACTATCTAAACATTCTGTTCTCTTGTGACCATGAGACTCAGATTATTTGGAGAGAAACACATCAGAACCTCATCTTTTGTCTGGAAAATACTGTATATCTTTCTAGACTGTTATCAAAAAAATTCTAGGCAAAATATTTGGTCCATGTCCAAGACCAATTTCTAAATCCGTTTCATCTTTATCCTTTTGGGGTTTTTTTTGCTGAAATTGAATTTGGAGGTAAAAAGGAGGCCACTCACAACCCTTTTAGAGTATTAGTTGTATGAGCTGCACACCTTAAAAACCCACGGTGCTTCTTCCATGTCCTCACGAATTACAGGGACAAGCATCTATGGCATTTCGGACAAAGTCTGGTTCAGGAAGCCATTTCTGTGTTACTGAAAAAGCTTCAGCCAAACATCCATCGTGTGTAACCACTGCAGTTTTCAACTTTGAGAAACAGATGTCAGTGAATCCAGGAGGACTTGAACTTCCTGAGCCAACTCAGCAATGCATACTCTGGAATAAGACACAAAAGAACTGCTTCAAATTATGAAGCACCAAAGCAGCCCTGCATGGGGCAAGCCTACCTTCTGGCAGCCATGCTAACAATTTTCTTCACAGCTCACCATTCAAGAGGTCCTTCAGCACATAATTCATTTGGTCCAGCCATGCATTAGAGAAGAAGCAGAGGGAAGAGCATCTGCATCTAAAAAAATCTCACATTTAGTTGAAACTGAGCAGCAACTCCACTCCGAGCCCCCAGAGAGGAAAAGTCAGCATAGCTTATCATTCACAAAAGAAACAAATCTGTAGAATAAAACATTGGCTTTTCCACCTGGTCTGCCAACAACAGTGAAGAGCTTTTCCTTGAGCTTGTGTGTTTTCTTACATGGAGGTGTCATGGCCACGCTCCAAGATCCCACTTCCATAGGAGCTGTACGAGAGGTTCCCACGGCCAACAATACCTTGGGGACTTGAAAGAAAACTAGAGGAGTTCTTCATTATTTAAAACAGCACTCACTTCTCTTCAAGGGAAGGCAGAGAGGAGAGAGATTCCCATGCAAAGTACCAGGGGTGAGGTTGGGCTGGAAGCCCTTTTGAAGCCACATCTTATATCGCTTCCCGAAAACGTGTCCAATCCCTGCTGAATCTTGCCCCTCTAAATCTTTGTTGCAAGGCACAGAGCTCTGATTTCACTCTAATTTAATGAGAAGCTTAATGTCTAAATGTTTTGAGCGTTGCTTGGGGAATAGCAAAGAAAGCCTGGCAGCAAGAAGCAGAGAAAAAGGAAAGAAAAAAATTAAGTCTCTGACCCTTTGAGAAATCAGGGAACCAAAAAAGCATCCTACTGATTCTGCAAAGTTTAAGGGACTTCTATCAACAGAGATCAAAACTTGGCTCCTAAACCTCATGTATAATCCCCCAAATAAAGGTTTGGCTGCTTCCCACCAAATGCATCAATTTTTGTCTAGATCGCATAGAACTGACATGCTTATAAGGGGAGCCATAATTAATAGCGTTTCAGCAAAACAATGCACGGGAATGTCTCTCTGCTCGACTGAAAGCAAAGTCCTACAGCTAGAAGTCCCAGCCTTCCTCTCAGGGAGAGCAGAACAATGAATCTTGCTGCAGAGTGACATATACCAGGCAATTACAAGAGCTGCAGACCTCAAAGCCACACTCTGAGCATGACTGGAACATAAATAGATTAGCAACTGCTAAGGACTGCTCTTCCTCCTGATTCACAAAGCGTGTTCCCACTTCAATTTGATGCCTTTAATGATGCACAACCATTCTTTTAATAAGAAAAGCCATCTCACATTTTTATAAATATCCCAAATGCTCCGTGTTACCCTTAGTTACCCTTCATCCCTCTGTTCTCTGCAATGCTGCTGACTAAATGGAGCCATGTTTTTCCAGCACATTGCAGACTTGCCTTAAGCAGAGTAAACCCCGTCCCACTTCCTTCACTTACATCACACTCCAGGCAGGCAGAGGAAAGATAGGACTTGTTTTGCCCTGAAGCCCTGGCCAGAATCACCCCAGCTCTGATTAGCAGTCTTCAGAGGAAAATGGATGTGCCAAGCAGCAATTGCAGGTTCTGAGGTAAATTCTGTGACTGCTAAATGGTAAGCTATGGCTCTCTCAGAGTGCTTTGCAAAGCAAGGAGCATCTCTGAGGTGGTTGCATTGAATGGGAAAGTGTCAGAGCAGCTCAGAACTGCTGAGCTATTTGTAGAAGGTCAGCCAGCAATTTGTTACCAGGGCTACAAGTAAAACCTGGAGGTCTCTATCACTGCACACCAGGCACCCTTCACTTTCTATCTCAAACTGTCTGTCCCTATTGTCCCATCCCACCCCCACAGAAAAAAAACCAAAAACCCCAACCAAAACACCTCCACCAAATTTCCACTTCCGCCAGTGCAGGCTGCAGTAGAAGCCCAAAGAGCACTGTTATCCTTCACACCATCCCTCAGCTAGTGTAGGTAGCTCACTACTCAGCACACACACTTTTCTGCACCTCTGCTCTGAGAAGAAAAGGAAATGCACTTTGTGGGGACTGCTGCTTTTTACAGATGTAATCTGAAGGTGCTTATATAATTTTTGGCACTTAATTAATGGAGCTTGCAAACCCATACGCTGAATTGCTAAATGCCAGCTATTCCTACTGACCTTTAAGATCAGTGCAGGCACAGAGGTTCCATGAGTCTCAGGCTGTGGCTCTGAAGTATTTAAAATGAGAGATGCAAGTCATGCCATCCTGAACAGCAGCACAGACATCAGTGACACCAGGAGCACACCACACCTTCCTGTCAGATCAGTCACAAGTACATGATATGGCATTTAAGTCAATCATAGGAAAGCAAATTATACCAAATGATCACAAAGCTCAAAAATATGTGAGCATATTTAAATCATTTTATGGGGCTACAACACCTTGTTCTGACGCCAGGAGAGCTAAAGATGGAGTTAGTATCTGACCAAAAAACAGGCATAAAGACCAATGTACCACTGCTGGGTTTTGCATCTGCTCTGCCAAAGCTGACCATTTAAATTCTTCATTTCCATCAATAACAAAGAAGAAAACTCTCTTCATAAATAGGAATCAGGGTTAGGGTTAGTAGAGTAGTGCCCTGTTCGTTAAGGATTTTATTCCATGCCAAACTACAAAAACTTGTGAAAATTGCCATGTTATAGCACTAGCTTCCTGTAGAGTCTCAAGAGAAAGCCTTTTAAAAATGCATACTCCTGGCAGCACTGAATAGGGCTAAAAACTTCAGCAGTGACAAAATTAGAAATACTTGTCTGCATGATAAATCAATAAATGTGCTGTTACTCAACTGTAACCACACAATAAAACTTAGTCCCTTTGCACTCTCTGTACCCCTACTGGAAGGTGATGCAGAAAGGCCAACAGTATCTATAGAACCTGGACACCTCCCCTAGGCATTAACAGCAATAATATTAATAACAGTATTTATCTATATTTTACAGTGGGGTAGGGAGGGTGCAGAAGAGCCAGTTCCAGTGCTTAGGATATTCTTCAATTACCCAAGTAATTCCAGTGCTTAGGATATTCTTCAATTACCATGTGTTCTTCAAACACATCCATATTCTAATAACTGAATTGTTCTAAGAAAGCCAACTAAAAGAAACTTGCTTTAGCCAAGGCTCCCTGCTCTTTGCTTTCTGGAAAGCTGAAAACTGCTCAAAGTCACTTTAGCTCCCCCTTTTTGCTCCTGTATACAGCTGCATTAAAATAAGTTCTGTTCAGCAGTGCTGGAAGCTACTTCCAAGGGTGAAACAGAGGCCGCTGCTTTATGAGAAGTTGCCTTAGTTTATAGTAGATATTTCTGAAATTCTTGTTACTATTCAGAAGGTGGTGGTTATTTAATAGCCCACGAATTCAATTAGTCTCCAGTTTTGGTCTTTAACCTCCACTCTGTGAATAAAAATTATAAAGAGAATCAGTTCAAGCATGTTCCAGCATAGCTGCCACATTAAGACAGAGTCAATTGCATGCATTAATCTTCAATTAACAGCATCAGAGGAACTGTAATCTAGCAGCTAGAGTACTGGACTAGCTACAGACAGTTTTCATTCTAACCCAGATCAGCCACTGATTTGCAATGCACCTCCCATGAGAGGGGGAAGAGAAACACCCCTCTAAGTTCTCCTTTTCCTTTAAATCTTTTGTCTGCCTTACCATTTCTTTTTGTAGTAGCTGCAGCAGGGACACTCCTTGCATGAGCAAAACTCCACCGTGGCTCTGCAGCGTTGGGTGAACAGCCCAGCTGCTGATTGCAATTAACAGCAACATCAACAGACTCTGACCTATCTCAAGATGGTTGTACATTTTTGGCATTTCTATAAATTCTCTATAAACCAAAGAGAGGCAGCCTGGAGCAAGGAATAAGAAAAGCACACAAATTGCTTCCAACAAGAACATTATGGTCCATCTTTGTGAAACCTTCCGTGCTCCCACAATTGCTATTCAAACCCCAGGCTGATGAGATATGAACTTGGCCTTTTTTCCAGTCATCCGACTTTACATATTGACTAGCCTCTCGAAAATGGATATTTCCCAGTAAATGAGAGCATGATGCAACCAGAGGAGAGCTGATGTTTCTCTTTCATTAAGCTCTTTCACCTCCCTTTCAAGCTGCCTTAGATTAGCACAGGTTCTTGTCTCTCCTGCATTCCCCAAACTCTGCCTGTGCCAAGTCTTCCTGTTTTCCCCCTGCATCTCTGGAATCTGAGAAAGAAATTCCTCTTTCACATCCTTATCTCTCACTTTTCTCAGAGTCCTCTCATGCTGGTATTCCTTTTCTCACACAACCATCAATAGTGGTACCATCACCACCGTTAGTGTCCCACTCTTCCTAAAGGGATGCACACCTTTATGGGATGCATACCTTTATTTCTCCAGACAGGTTTCTGATTCAGGCAGCATTTGCAAACCAAAAAGGCAGATATGTTCTATTTAGAGTGATTCTGTGCAACACATGTTATCCAACCACCTCAGCTTTCATCTTCCTCTGTCAACATGCAAGTTTGTCCTCTATTTGTTCTACACCAACCAACTTATGAACACCCGTAAACACTTAGTCAAAGATAGTGTGCCTGGAAGAGCACATGGTCTTTGTGGCCCATTTCCAGAGGGTTCTGCTACCCCTCAGTAACCTCTCAACAAAATTCCCTCTCCATCCACCAGCAGAGAGGCAGGACTGCACAGCTCACTAGAGAGGCTGAGGTTCAAGCAGAGTAATTCCCTAGCTCTCAATGAGTGGCTTATCACTGTCTGCATTCCAGGACAACAAAACCTCTACTTCTCACACAAGCAGCTTGCCTCAGGCTTGTCTCTGCATTCAGATATTTGGCTCTCCTTCCCCCTGCTAGATAAAACACTCCCCTGAGGCAAAATTTTTTAGTAAGCACTTAGTTGCCTTTGATCTTAGAAGCAGCTGGTGCACAGCTGCTCCCCATTACTTTTGCAGCTCTCAGGAACATTTTGCATTTTCCTGTCCTCCCAGGCAGGCACAAAGGGCAAGAACATCACCAGCAACCATCTTTCTTTCTCAGGCAAAAGCTTTTATTTCCACCTCACGTGTCCTGCCCAATACCTCCTTGAACTACTGCCCACCTGGCTGGGTCTTGGATCAGATCTTCCCCCCTAACGGGATCCCCAAACATGTGAGCAAAACCTTCCTGTGCCTCTTCTCAGCAAGGGTCTCCTCCGTGCTTGGGAGTCTCCTGGAGAGACACAGTACTCTATATGGATGGTAAAGGGAAGGCTGTTGTACCTCACCCCAGGAAAAAAATATTACCTTGGGCCTTTTTTTTTTTTTTGTTTTGAAGTAAGCTAGGAATAAATTCCACCCCAGTTTTTCTTCTCTGCAACTACAAATTCCAGCAAGCACAGGAAAGCCTCTCTCCTTAGAGGTGAGTGCAACATTGGACCTTGCTAGGAAGCATGGATCTGGTTAGCACAGTATCACCTCATGGAGCCTCAGATTAGACCAACTGCAGTGCCTATTAAGCAGCACAAGGTTTCTCAATTTTACTATACACCTGTTAAAAGAAAACAGGAGAAAGCTAGAAACAACCCAGCACCTCAAGTTACAGGATTCATAGACAGTATTTTAATCCCTTCCCTAGCTGGAAAAGCCACCATCAACAGACAACTGCAGACTGTAGGATGCAGCACAGCCATCACAACACTGAGCTTTGAGAAATGCTTGCAGTCCATGGCCTGTGTACACAGGAGGTGAAGGTAACTACTGACCAGTCTCCTGAGATTTCCCTAGACATCCACAAAAAAAAAAAAAAAATTAAAAAGAAAACCTCAATACTCGCATGCTGAAGAGAACTGGGAGCGGAAATCCTTTTTCTCAACTTGCCTTCCAGAATGGCCTCACTGAGGCAATTGCTGTGCACCCACCAGCACTTCTACAGCTCCTTCTCCACCAAGGAGCCCAACCTGCTCATGCAACCATTAGAAAAATCACTTCACCTGGTCCTACTGCTGCCACTTCAGAGTCAAGTCCCACAGCTGCTTCTGGAACCACTATGGGAAGCAAAATCACCCATAGAAGATTCTTCTGGGTGGGCTTTTTTCCCCCTCAAGCAGAATATATTACACTTGGTTTTATGTCCATGTACACTGTTGAGGAAAAGGTTTTACTAGAATCTGGTAGAAAGATGATCACATTCACAGGGCCTGCAGTTAGTAGCTCTGAAGCTACAAACTTCAATTTTTCATAAAAGTTTAGGATTTTTAATTTTGTATTAGAATTTTTGCTACAGGTATAACTTCCAGGAAGGCTCAAGTAAAAACTTCTGGTCAAGAGGAAAAAGGAAGATACATAAAAGAAACTAGTAACAAGAAGTAAGTCCATTATGCCTCAACAGACACTTTCAAAAGCAGACTTCAGTCAACACTCAAGCCCTTCACACTGATGCACACTAATGAAACAACCATGTTAAGTATTCCCTAGTCATGTGCCAAGGCAAGAATTTTCCCAGACTCTTGTACCATTGTCTATTCAGTTTGTGATTGTGTGAGTCTATGTCTGTACATGTAATTTCTGCTCCTGGCAGCCTACTAGAAACATCTCATGGCAGCACAATTTTGAGAAGTAACGTCATGATTTAGAAAAGTGCTGATTCTTTGGATTTGTGTTTGTAGGACATGTAGCAGAGCTTGAGCAAAAGAGGGTTATGGGTAGTGGATGGGTGTGCTAGAAAAACACCACCTGGTAAATCATCCAGCATGATTCTCCTCACTGAGAGAAACAATAAACAGATAAAAGTAGAGCTTAGCTGCTTCCCACAGTCTTTCTGCTTTTCTGCGCCACTCACCCTGACATTTCCACTACAGCTTTTCCCCAGTTTCCAGTACCAATCTCTCATTCCATCAAGTGAACAACTTCAATTTTAGCACTGCATTGGTATTTTAATGATACATACCCACTCCTCAAACAAACCCCAAATCCCACCTTCCCCAAACCACCACCCACCTTTCCATGGATTTCAACAGGAGTAGTGTGGATTCTTTATAGCTGCCTATGCTCTCAGCATGACTGCTTACTGTCAATGAAACCTGCTTCACATCAAGTGGATTGTGTGAGGGCACATCCACAGCTTCCTTCCCAGAAACGTGTCTACAATAACGTCGCAGCTCCATGGGTTGGCCTGGAAGCAAGAACCACACCCTCCCTTTGAAAGTAGAGATTTTGTTTGTGAGTGTGCCTGTGTGTAGGTCAGTTAAGAAAGGAAGCAGCAGACTTTTGCCTCACTGTCAGAAACATACTTCTGATAATCAACTGTGATCTGCATAATCAGGCGGGCAGGTCAGTAAGCTTTCACTTTTTCCATGTTTAATGGGTGCTCCTCCCAGTGCCACACACCTTCTCCTCACCTTTATTCTCCTACCCCCTACCAAATCAAGGAGAACACATCCACCCCTTTGGGTTTTTTGCTAGCATGTAGGCTGAAATACCTTTAACAGGGATATGAAGGTTTTGCAGATCTTTAATGTAAAGAAATAAAACACTTAAACCCAAAATGAGCTTTCCTGACAAATATTTTAGCTAGCAGTCTGTAAAGCTAACTTTCAAATTCTAAATTTGCTCCTGGAAAAGAGGATTCCTGAGAAAAAACTTAACTTTTCCTAAAAGCTGTGAAGTTTTGTGAAGTTTTTCAGAAGGCGTTGTGTAACGGTGAAGAAACAAAAATCATTCCTTCCATTGGTGACAAATAACAAAAATATGATCAGACTCTTAGTACTTAATCTGTTACATAACTACCTGTACAAAAAATATTTTATTAGTTTTCTGTCAGTAACAAGGGATTATTAAAGAACAACTTCTGTGGACATAACTTTATGGAGGACAATCATCATGAGCTCCTACAGCCATGTGAAGCCAGTAGTCCAGATTTCTAAAAATGACAAAGTTGTACAAGTTCTCTCCTCCTTTGTGGAAACCATGTTCACTTTCTCTCCAGGAAACAGGGCTGTCTGCAAAGCCATGCACAGTTAAGGTCAGCCAATGTGCCAGTTTTGGTTCACCAAAATAGCAACTGCAGGCAAGAAGACAAGATAATCAGTGATTATAATGGAATAGGCAGCACATTCAAGTCTACAGTATAAGGTAAAACAATCAAAGACACACTTCAGTGAAAAATTATTAACAGTTAAAAAGTTTAGTCCATAATAAATAAACATGAAAGAAAATATTCAGAATATATTAGGGAACAAAGTAAGATTGACTCCTATCATAGTTTTATACATGGCAAATCTGCAAGTTGTAGCAATTAGAAAAAGTTCTAAGTTGTAAAGTAGAAGTTCTGACTTTCCTACAGCATGCACTGTCTTTCAGAAAATTGAAAATTTAATGAAAACAATTGCTATCAAGGAAGAAAAAAGACATTGGAGGAAGTAAAGTAGTCTAAGGCTATGCTTGACACAAATACTTTTACCACCAGAGAGGAAATAGATTATGAATAATCAAAGCCAGATACTATCTACTCTGCATTTTAAAAATGTAGGAATACCATACAGCCAGTTTCTTAGAAATTCAGATAAAAACCAATGTAGCCATGACTACATGGCTTCTTCAAATTTAAGGCATTCAAAATTGTCTTTTCCATTTTATACTGATGTCAAGCTTCCAGTTAATTTCCTAATTAAAACAAAAGTCTACATTTATGTATTTTGCTATTTATTTCTAACAGAAAAGTATTTAAAAGTGTTTTAAAACGAAAAGTGTTTGAGTACAAGTGCTCTAGTAATGTGTTTCTGTCAGTCCTTACCACAGCTGTTCCAATAACTGAATAATCTTCTCAGGAATTATAAAGCCTGTGATTGTGCACAAAAAAGCTTTTTCCACCACTGTGTTGGGCTCGGGGCAGCAATAGGTTGATAAGAAGCTAGAGGATTTGTTGTCTCTGGAAGAAAAAACAATGAAGTAACTGAAATAAATATGCTTTAAATATTCTATAGGATGTCTTAGTAATCAGAACTTATAACAAACAAGCAGGATCTATGTATATCATCTGAATTAAAGCAAAGTAATTAATGACCAAACAATCAATACAAAAGATCTCATGGTGGTGTGGGTTAACCCTGAAAGCATCGAAACACCACACAGCTGCTCCCTCACCCACTCCCACTGGGAACCAAAAGGGTGATGGGAGAAAATGCATGGGTTGAGATAAAGACAATTTAATAAGCAGAGGAAAAGTTCCACACAAAAGCAAACCATGCAAAGGAATTCATTTACTACTTCCCATGGGCAAGCAGATGTGCAGCCATCTCCAGGAAGGCAGGGCTTCTAACTGACTTGGGAAGACAAATACTGGAATTCAGAGCATTTCCCACCCATCCTTGCCCCAGCTTTTGCTGTTGAGCATGTCACCATATCCTATGGTGTAGGATATCCCTCTGTTCAGCTGGGGTCTGCTGTCCTGGCTGGCTTCTCTCCCAGCCTTCTGCCCACCCCCAGCCTCCTTACTGGCAGGGCCATAGGAGAGAGAGAAAGAGGCATTCAGACTGAGCAAGCCCTACCCATCAAGAGCTAAAACATCCCCTGTTACCAACACTCTTAGTCACAGATCCAAAGCACGGCACCACACCAGTCACTGTGAAGAAAATTAACTCTATTCCAGCCCAATCCAGTATGTATGGGTACCCCTAAAAACACAGATATCATTCAAGACTTACATAAGCATTTAACTACATAAAAGACTCTCACTTATAAAACAGTGTCTGTCTTAATTTTTATTCGACTATTTCTTAAAATAAATTGTGGTTTTCCTTACTTAAAACATTTTAAAGATCAAACAAATTCAAGTACTTACAAGCTAACTTGATTCAAGACAGCACCCAGCCATTCAAAGAGCTCCTCTGTACTGCAGGACTCCTCCGGTTTTCCTTGTAGATCATTACTTTGTAACACTGGACACTGCAAGTCTCTTAAGGTGCTGAATGTTATTTTTGGCTTCAGGGCCTGTATTTGGTTTTTTGAAAAGTATGACATCAATGTTGATCCCTCTGCACCTTAACAACACAGTACCACAAACAGCTGTTATGAAACTACTAAACAAAAGAAGCAGTGAATACATGAAACATTTGTATATAAACAAAAAAAAATGCAGTGTGAAACTGCTTGTGTGCTTTCAATCCATGCCAGATCCTTAGAATCTTCAGCTTCCTTATCTTCTTGGAAATAAAAGTTAGTGCAAGATTCAGCAACTTAACACAGCTCAGTAAATTTGCTATCTCACTACGAAGTGTAGATTTGCCAATAGAAAATTCAAGCAGAATTAACTGCGTGAGTAATAAAATGAGCTTGTTAAAAAGATGAACTCAGAGTGTTCTTGAAAAGGAACAGATAAAATGGAGCAGGAACGTTGTCTCAGAACAGCATTTTCCCTGAATAATGTAAAAGTGAACATGTGATTAGAGGTTTAAGAACAGATTTATCAATGATGTCAAGAGAAATTCCAGAATAATCTGGAGCATAAGGACTGAAGAGAGAAGAAAGAGGAGAGGGTAAAGAAATCAAAATACATCACCAACATTGCTTTACTAGAAGAATAAATTCACCCCTGCTCCCCTCTCCCTGATACCGCTCCAATGCAGTATGGCTGTAAGAATTAAATGTATCTTGATGGCCTTGTGGGAAAGCACTAGTAAGAGATCCAAAACAGCAAGCACCTAGACTATAAAACTAACCTAAGCTGGCATATTTTAAATTCAGAGATATTACCAACTTGCTTTTGAAGCAGGAAGGTAATTGACATGGAACAAATTCTCCTAAATTTCAAATTCCAGATAATATGCGCTGTTTTCAAGAAGTAACAATGGGTGTCTACGAAACCAAGAAATAATGCCTTACTCATGAAAAGTCTAAAGTGCAGAGCAACATCTAGATACCACAGAAAAGGCATGTGTAAACAGCAGAAATTGAGGGATAGGGTAGAGCTCACTGTGGAATACTATATCTAAAATTTCCTATCAGAAAATAAGGACTGCCTAAAGTCCAGCAGCCATATTTACATCATCAAGGACAATCATTTGGGGGAGTAGGAAAAGGAGAGTTAAGCTCAATTTTTTTTTACTCATTCTTCAGAAAAGGCTGTTCCAAAGGACACAGTGACAAAGATAGTCACTGAATTCTTCTTAATTTAGCGTTTTTATAAAGATATATGTAAGTCTGAGGAGTGCCAGAAGAGATGATCTTCCTTACATTCTATTAGCACTTGTTAGCCTAAAAGGTTGAAATAATGTATCATTTTGCCCTAGAATTCCTAGTAAAATGCAGAGCAGCATACATTTTACATGTCTGCTGCATATGGGAGCCTCAGCTACAGCCCTAAATGCAGGAAATCTCAAAGACTACAGTCAGACCCTAACAGAACAATTCCTCTAGCTACAGCACAGCTTTCTATGTTAACAGCAACCAGGCACACCATCAAAGCTTTCCAGAGGCCATTGAATTTCATCCAATAAACATGTAAAATTGTGATAGAAATTACGGTAATAGAAAAAAGATTGTATTGCCTCTCTCATTAAAGACATGAGGTGCTCTATATTCCCTTTTCCTGTTCTTGGTGCCAAACCCACAATGTGGGAAAACTGGGTATGAAAACCAAAAATCCTGC
>NW_005054376.1:729340-737149 GCF_000277835.1 Geospiza fortis
ACATAGATTCTCTTGACAAAACACAGCCCACTTTTTCCCTTCCAGCAGAATCTACACAATGTCTCATATCTATTAATAAAAACCTATAAAAGTTTTATTTTTGTCAGTACTAAGGAACTAATAGTCTTTTGTCTGTTATGAGTACAAGATTCTTGCACAGAAAGGCATTCAGATTTAACTCCATATTTAGGAAATGATTGACCTGACCTGTTTTGGGGATGTAAGAAAGTAAGGGGAAAAAAAAATTGCTATTCTTCCTGAATGCTGTTAGCACAGGCAGCAGCAAACATATGAAAAATAGTGGCCCTAGAGGCATTTTGCTCTCTGTCCGGGGTCAATAAATCCAAGCAAGCTGAGCGTGAAGATCTGCCACCTCAGTTGGATTTATGTCACCATTTATGGTAGCAACAGCCTTCACTGTGACTCTTTCGTGAAGATTACAAGGACGGGAATTGCAAGCCTTTAAACAATTTCTGTATGACAAACAAGGAAGCATCCTTGTCATATGATTAGTACTTAGAATGGGGGAGGGGAAGCATGAAGAAATAAAGCGAAACATGGGACACTCCTAAAGGAGATTGTAAACAGCTTCTGTTTCTCAGATGAGTTAACTCTTCTCAGACTTGGCTTTAAAGAGCTAGGAAAAATGAACAATACAAAGAGGAGATGGGAAAGCATTCTCAGGAACATTTCTAATATCCTTTCTCCCCACTGTGGAGACTCAAAGCAAAACAATATCAAAAGCTACACATCTGTGATGAAGAAAACCATGACACTTGCAGTTTTCATCAGTTTTATGTAAATGCTACATATCCCTACATACAGCCTGTTCTGAGGTAATACAAACAACTGGGGACTTAAAAAAATTTCCCTCAGAGGAGGAAAAATACTTGAGTCGAGAAGAAAAAATAGTGTAATTAGAAAACAGTAGATAAACAAATAGTAGAAGATTTTTGAAACAGTACAATTTCTTATAGCAACCTTTTACTTGGCTCCAATCTCAAACAAGCTTGAGAATAAAGTGATCAAACAGCACTCTGTGTATTTGGGTGCATGGCACATGATGTAAACAGGGAATCTGTACATGTGCTCTAACTACTGAGGAAATCAGAGTTCCCCATCCTAAGTATGTAACTAGATACATAACTTATGTGTATTAATAAAAAAGATACAAACCAAAAAAAGAGTATTGATAATGGTTATGTATGTCACAGATTTATAAAGAAGAGGCAGCACCATCACATAGGCAAAGTTTTGCCAGAAAGCCTGGGCAACACAGAGAAAGGAAATGAAGCAACTTATGTATCTCCTATGAATCACTGTTGTGCTCCTGAACTGAGATGTTCTGTGCACAGGAAGTAACACCCTCCCCACCCCAAACAAATAAACAAAACAAACAAAAAATCCCACCCATACACATTTTAATCTAACTTTTCCCTCCACTGAAAATGCATTTGTACAATCACTAGGAAAAAAAAAAAAACAGTAAACTAAAAATATTTGGACTTCATGTCAGTTGCATTTTAGTTTTGCTTTTGGTTCTTATTTACCTGTATTATACCAAGCCAGTAGGAAGTCAAATTCTAAAGGTTTCTTTTCTTTCAAGGCCCAAAGCACTCTGTTATGTTTCTTGCTCTCAGGGTGAAAGCCAGCATCAGTCAAGTCAATAGTGATAACTGCAGAGAATACACAATAGCTACTGGTAACCAATTAAAATACAATTTATTATTAAATTAGAAGAGCACAAAGAAAGCAAAGGCCATTAAACTTCCTCTTTACATTTGCAGAATCTTTACGAAGTATTTGATTATGCAAATATGACTCCCCATTACGTAAATAGATATTCACCTCCTGCAGTCCTTATTTTGATATAATCTGGAACTGCTTCCTCGTGACTAGAGGGACAGATTCCTCTTGAAATGGCACTGACAGAAGTCCCTGAACAGTGCCTTAAAAATATCTTGCTAAGCAGGCAAGCTATTAGCTGTAAAAAAACCCCTACAATTTCTAACAACAAAAGTCATGTATACAGAATGACACTTTTTCAATAGGTTGGTTTTTTCCTAGGTGAATTGTCCCATGCATAAATTATATTTATTTTTCAAATGGAAATTTCATTATATATTTTATTGATCAGAATAGTAAAATGATGTACCATTTTGCCAAAATACTTACTAGAGATGACAAGTTTCCCCTTCTAAAGTTTTTATGTAACTATACCTATCAACTGCTGCAAGTTCCAATACATTTGAGATGGCACAGTATTCATGTTTGGGTTTTTTTATTTCCTAAAAAGACAAATTAATAAAATTCACACTCAAGATGTCTCCTCTGCAGCTGTTAAAAAATTATGTTTTTCAAGTACTTGGTACATAGAGATTACCATTTTAGATGTGTGAAACGTAGAACAATTCTGCCTTTCAAGCATGCAGCCTTGGCTGAGGCTTTTCACTGATTTTGTACAGTGTACACATTTTAAACACCTCCTTAATCAGTTTAAAATTTTCTAACTTAAATCAGAAGGTATAGACACCATGCAGAGTATGCAAAAATTCTTAAGTACTACATCACTCCAGAAGAAACAGCACAATGAGAACCCTTGAAATTAAAAATTTTATAGAGTACTGAAAAGGTGATGTATCTGTGTCCTTAAAGCTGCTTTATTACTTGGAGAAAAAGTACTTTCTCTCTTCAGGCAGTCCTTGTATCTGCATCTGGAAAATTACAATCTAGACAACAACTAATTGTAGTGAAAGGGAAGTTTCAACAGCCAACAAGTTGCTTCTTAAATAAGCCCTGTTTATCTAAATACTTACTATATCGCATGACTTTTTTGCCTGAGTACCGAGAAGGGCGACCTTGCAGTCCAAGTTCCTCATAGGTATCCTTATCCACTGACAGAATTAGTTTACCTATAAAAAAATCAAATTTTAATAGAAATAATTGTCTACTTGGTTCCCTTTGAAGTCTTTTGAGAACTGTACACCTTTTACAACGTTAGCTTTGGATCAATGGTATTACTAATGTAATGCAGACTCCTTAGTTCTAGTTAAATAGATTACCAGATTAATCCTTAAAAAAAAAAAGGTTATAATTCAATTTTTCTTTTTTTATCAAAGAGGTTTTGTGAACTAGAGTAAGAAAAGCATAATATTATTCCTGAGATAGTCATAGCTTTTTTACTGTACTACTCAGTTCATTGTCTCCATCTTTCATCCACTCATCCTCTAGCACTTGCTGTGTCATTAGCTGAGCACTACATTGCACAAGGGCCTGATTTAGTAAACATTCATGTTCAACATGCACTGCTCAACTAAATAAACAAAAGCAGTTCCTCCAAGTCCAGTGGGACTACTCACACTGAGTAAACTACGCCTGCTAGCGAGGAGCTGATACATTCTGCTTCTGCGCTCATAAACTAGATCTGGCTGCTGCTGCTTGGTACAGAGCTTCACACAAGAGCTCGCTCTCCAACACAGTCCTTGGGTTCCACTGCACAAGTAACAGCACAGCACAGAACACAAACAAGTAAGGCTGCAAAGACACAGCTTGTAACATTTGTATTACGCAAACTTCATCGCTATCAAGTATCCATTTTGCCAGGACTGTGCTAACAGACATATAAAAGAATTATTCTGGACAATCTGAATTTACTCATGCCCTCATGGGCACCTGTCATATTACAGCTTCTCAGGTTGGAGGGCAGATAGACCAGTTTGTATTCTATTATATCTTATATACTGTTAAACAGAAATGAGACAATGTAATTGAAGCTCAAAATAGCTTCATTTTCTCACCTGAGATGTGGGACATTTTATGACGTCTTCTCATAAAACCGTGATGCAATTGAAATAGACTTTTAACATATTACATAGTTCTCAGGGAATCACAGAATCCTCACAGAATCAGTTTGGGTTAGAAGAGACAGTAAAGATCATCCAATTCCATCCCCTCTACCGTGGGCAAACACACCTTCCAGGTTGCTCAAAGCCCCATACAATCTGGTCTTGAACACTTCCAGGGATGGAACACCACAACTTTATGAGTAACCTGCTCCAGGGCCTCACCACTCTCACAGTAAGAACTTTTTTCCTAATATCCAGTCTAAACCTTCCTTCCCTCCTCCAGTTTGAATCCATTCCCCCACATCCTACTACTACATGACCCGTGAAAAATTTCCTCTGTGGTTCTCTTCCCTTTAGGTACAGGCAAGTGCTCTGATTCTCCCCAGAGCCTTCTCTTCTCCAGGCTAAACAAGCTCTCTCAGCCTGTATTCATAGGAGAGGTGATCCAGCTCTGTAAGCATCTTTGTGACCTCCTCTGGACTTGTTCCAGCAGGTCCGTGTCCTTCCTGTGCTGGGGATCCAGAGTTGAATGAAGTACCCAAGGTGGGGTCTCATGAGAATAAACGCTTTAAATCTTATAAGTACTCCTAAGCAGTGCTGATAACTTTCCTTTTTGGTATAAATTCTGTCTTAAAGACCAGCAGGAAACACGAAGTTGAAATGCAATGTTTTTACAAAGATTGCAATCTTCGTAAAGATTGCAAAGCAATTACGTAGCAATTGCAATTATGGTTGAAGCATTGACAATCTGACTATACATAAGCGAAGCTCATTCTTGTTTTTTAACTTCCTTCAGATGAAACAAATAATTTAACATCATGAATGAAAAAAAAAGACCTAAAATTAGTATTTTTTCCAATTCACATATATTTCTAACAAAGTTGGCAAGTACAGTAAGCATTATTTTCCAGTTTACATCATTCCAAATAAAAAAAAACGACTAGAAACATCTCAGACCACAACTGACGTGTACTACTGAAACCAAAATCAATCCCCCATACCATTTGGTAGCAGAGCTGCAGCATTATCTTGATCAATTTTTGTCTTATAGGTCAGTGCGTAGCATGAACCTTTAACAGTAAAGCAGAAAAAAATGAGATTACACAGTCTGTAAAGACAGACATGACAAGGTAAACAAGTCATTGCAAGACAACCAAACATGACAAACACCATCTGAATCACTCTCGTGTTTTCATCAACTTTCTTCCACCTTCTCAAGCAAAATGGCATTGTTATTATTTTTATAAACCCTATTCTGGCAATATTTTAAAGGACCTATAATAGGGATAATGTTAATAATATGTCCCAACATGAAAACATTTTCTTTCCTTTTGTGACCTGTGACTCTCCCCAGTCATCAAATAGAAAACCCAATTTTTTCCCAGACATATTTTTATTACCAGTTCACACAAAGACAAGATGGCTGGGCAGAGGTTGTATCTTTCTTTGCATCCTCTTTGCTCTTACTGGGTAAGGATGAGCTGCCACAGTTCTCTTAGTGAAATATAAAAAATAAGGAAGCATATTCATATTTTTCTCTTGCCTGCTGTGGAACACAGATCTGCACAGCTCTGTGTTGAAGTAAGAAGGAACAAAAAAAGGGAGAAGGAAGACTTCTACAAGAATCTGCATAAAAGTGAAATGTAGAAAAAACAGGTGTGAGAATACATGGAAGCCCTCTTGATAGCTGGCTTTCAGAATTGAGGTGGAATAGAAAGAAATTTACAAGAATCACACGAGTTTTGGACCTAGCGGGTGTAAACAAACGTCACACATGACAAAGCAGAAAAAAGCATATAAACAAATAAATGCAGAATTTGCTTAGTACTTTTCCTTTCCTTCCTTTAAAACACTTTTCAGAATAAATACTAATAAGACTATTGAAAATTTTGCTATAAAAAAAGTACATTATGACTGCATTTGTTCTGTTCTGATTTCCTCCTTACCTTTCTTCACAAAAGCATCAATGAATTCATGAGCGACCAATTCATGAATGGGTAAATTCCTCACCAGGTAGTACTCTCCAATATCTGCAATTGTGCTTTTCAGCACTTCAGGTAGCACGCCACATTCCGGGATCAAAAAAGACACCTATTAGGAACATATTTGTAATGTAAATCCTATCCTAAAACCTGTTCTGAAGAAAAATCCCAACTAGACAAAACAACAAGAAATACAAAAGAAAACCTCTACTTTTCAAAGATGTATCAGTATATTATGTTAAAATGAGATGGAAAAAAAGTAATATCGGGCTACTGTCTTCAAAATGTATCAAGTTTCATAGTCTCTAGGTACACTAAATACATTATTTGGCCATTTGGGTGTTGTTTTTTTTGTTTTGTGGGGGGTTTTCCCCCTTTTTTTTTACTATACAATAGCATTTGATGTATTATGGAAAGACATGATCTTACACAGCATGAGTTAACAGAAGATCTCATTTCACATCATAACACATTTCAGCTTGGTGTTGCACTGGGACACAAGGACAGCCCTTGCTGGAGTACTTGTTGAAGCAGCTTTAACTAAAAATGTAGGCTAAGCATTTCTGAAATCTTAGTGGAAAAGCAAAGACCAAAGTAAAATCTTCATTTTACCTTTTGCTTAAAACCTTCCCCATACATTTTCCATAGACCAAGAAAACCCTGAAGTCTGGCATTCCAGGGAAAACAAGGTAATATCCAGCAAGTAATACATGGGCAAGTACGAAGCTTCTCAGGCAGCACAAAGTCTCCTTGCTCCCCCTTTCACTCCCCAAAAAACTTCTTTCCCAAAACTCTTGGAGAACAGGTGTGTATGTCCCTGGGCACATGTGTTCAAGAGAAATAAGGACTGACAAACGAGCTGCCTTCCACACCGGTAGAAAGTTTCTGATTAGCTGCTAAAAATGTCTCAGAAGTCAGAAACAGCTAACAATTAGCCCAGAGAGTTACAGGGTATGAGAAGGGGGTTATGAGACAGGGTCCTGCCTGATTGCTGCAAAATGTGGAATACCTACACATTTTCTTAAGGAAGGATGTTCTTTGATGTTTGGCCTTTGTACACTTTCAAGCCTAATCAACAAGAAAGGAGATTTAATCCATGAAACAAGGGTACAGCTAACAAGCTTTAAGTGAAGTCCAGGTCTCTTTGTTAACATTTAGGGCTGGACATGTTTCAGCGATCTCAGACCTAGGGTGAGCTTAATAAAGCTTGGGGAGAAGGATGTACCACTGACAGCGGGCAGAGAGAACACAGAATTTACAGGCCACAAAGACATTTGGCAGAACTCACAAAATAAGTAAGAAACTTAATAAACCCAGCAGCCCTGCTGAATCAGCTCTGAGAGGATAAAAGGCAATTCCAGCAGGTGGAGAACACGGACCACCGACCACAGAAACCCCGAGACTCCTAAGCAGAGAAAGACTGAACATGCGGATTAACTAGCATGGGAGACTCATTAACCAACAGAAGACAGAATACTAATTAATAAGAGAACTATGTAACTTGTAGCCAATGAACACTAATTCCTTTGTTTGCTAAAATGTATAAACAGTGAAAAGTTTTGATAGGTGGTGTGCCTGACTTGTGGAAACCTCCGCCTTGAGCCCTGCCGGAATAAACGATGTCTCCTTTCTAAACTGGACCCTGCGCCTGTGTTTAGAGAGCTCCTAAAATCGGCACCATCGCCTCTGCCAGCGGCTCATCCTTCTGCTTCTCCTGCCCGCCCGCTCCTTCGCTCCTGGAGGAAGGAAAGAGTTTGTTTCCCCCATGCTGCGCGGGACCACAAACACAGAGGGACTAATTTGCCTTCTTTTTTTTTCCCCCTTCCCAAAAATGAGGCGCGCGGGCAAGGACGGAGGAGCCCCCACAGAACACCGAGCCTGGCGCGAGCGCGGCAGCGGCAACGCTGCCCTGGAGCGGCCGACAGGCAGAACGCCCGGGACGGACGGCGTGGGCAGCTCCGATCCTTCCCTTCCCTTCCCTT
>NW_005054376.1:737912-751919 GCF_000277835.1 Geospiza fortis
CGGGCGAGCCGGCACCGCGCAGGAGCCGTGGAGCCCGACCCTGCCTCGGGTGTGCTGTGCTGCCTCACCGCTCCTTCTGTACCGTGTATATCGCACACAAAGCATGCACAAAATTCCGGCTTTTCTGCCTTCCTGTAGCGTTTCTTTTGCTGGTCCCCTGGCTTCGTGGTTTCCGATTTAATTTAAAATGGCACCGAGCAACTTTCTGGGTAGTTGCCGGTTCTGTAGCCAGCACAGTCGCTAGTGCAACCCTTCTGGCTCGTTGGGCTGACTCAGCCCCCCTTGTTTCAGGGCATGAGCTTTCCGAGTGCCCGTGTGCCGCAGGGACACCGGGACACGGCTGCTGCTGCTCCGAGCCCGGAGCTTTGTGCCCCGCACCGAGGTGAAGCCGCGCCTCGGGCGCTCACCGGCCCCTTAACTCAGCCCGGGGGGCGGGCTGGATGCTGCACTGCCCGTATAAATCAGATTGATTGGATTATTGCGAATCAAAAAAAGGCTGTGTAATCACAGTAGCCTTCTGAGCATGCAGGCGTTAATGGGGAAGGAGTGATATGATTAATATCAGTTGTTATCACAGCCGCGAGCAGGAGCCTTTGCGGGCAGACGAGCCTCGCACTGCGGTGGTCAGCACAGAAAGCCTGAGCTACTAAAGGGGTGAAAAGTTCAAGCCTCTGATCAATAACCCCAGAGAGTCAGGCAGGAAAATTCAGCTACATTCAAAGCAGTATGTGGAGGGTTTGATTTGATTTTTTTTTGGCGGAGGGGCTGTTTTTGTGGGGTATGTTGGGATGTTTTATGAGCTTCTCTATGCTAATACAATTTATGCTTTCTGCTGGGGATACGAATGCGTGGGAAGAGAATTGAGGAAAAAATATGTTGGGGAAGGGTCAAGAGAGTCAAGATTCACGGTTGCATATTCAGTGTTAAGTCAGTATTTTATGGATTCTGGCAGGAGTGTAGTTCAGTGCAGCACAGTGGAGCACAGAGGGATTTACATCACTGTTCAGTCAGTTTGGTTCATGTGTCAGGCAATTAATTTTAACCCACCCTTAGTTATAGATATTGGCTGTCCTATTATAAGGTATGTGTGTTTTAGAGAACTCCCTGAAGACACTGAACTACATTAAAAAAAGCCACTTAGAAGTCCAGTAGTCTGTGTTGTAACATACAGAATTTCCCTATCTTTAAATGAGACAATTAGTATACACACAGTATATACTAATATATGTGTGTATATACTAATTGTTTGTTAATGCTGACATTTTGTGTATATACTAATTGTGTGTATATACTAATTGTTTGTTAATGCTGACATTTTTATAGTCTTTGTTACAGTTTTATGAGTAATTTGGTATGGGATTTCTTTATATTGTAAAAAAAAAACCTTTTAAACTTTAAATACTTTAAATAATTTAAGGTGTAAAGCTATCACAATTTTCCTAAGGATTTCAAACCTGTGACAGGGTAATGCAGTTTTACAGCAATTCAGTTTCTGCATGCTTCTAGACAGTTACAGGATATAGTAAAGAGGAAAGGATTGCCTTGAGAGAACTTTTGGTAATAAGTTGGAATATGGAAGGATCTCTCAAACACTTCCTGGGACTGGTGAAATTTGATTCTGATTTTGTATAAAATGACTGAGTTTGGAAAGAAAAGTCGGATCTTCACATTATGTATAGTATCTCTTTTTGTGAAGCCCAGCTGCTTCTTGCATATACTTTTTTCACTGTGGAAGAACAATCTTAAATGCTGGATTTTCTAATTTAAAAAACAATGTTATTAAAATGCCTAGAGTTTCATTAAATCAAATCTAAACAAGTATTTGTCACAGACTTTTGATATTGGTTTGTGTCTTTAAGATGAATCAAAATATTTTTCTATTCAGTCACTGTTTCTTCTTTCTTATATAGTGTTGACTGCAGAAGAGAAGGAAGTTGTCTAAATCTTTTAACCTTGGCTATTATAATTAATACTTGTCAAAACAGAAGCAAACAGGTACCTCTGGTGCTGTGTTCATCTAAAAATAATAAAATGGGTAAGACTGAAAACCAGCAATTTACTTGATCAGTGTCAACTGGGGTTTTTTTTGTTTTTTGTTTTTTGGTTTTTTGTTTTTTTTTTTTTTTTTTTTTTTGTGGAGGAAAGTGGAAAGATGGTGAAGATGTGGATAGTTAGCTTTATACTCTGCTTTTTACACACTTTAGCCCATATATTCAGAGCAGTGATGGACTGTAAAAAAGGTCCCACTCAGACTTGTTCTTTAAGGGGCTTACAGACAAAGCCCTGCCAAGCTACTCCCCAGAGCAGCCATTCAAGCCAGGAAGATCAGTGACTGCTAACCATGGACCATGTAGTTGGATTTGGTTTAAAATGCCATTAAAAACCCCCAACAAACCAACCAACCAACCAACCAAATCATCTGATCTGTTTTTCTTGGAGTTAAACCCTTGGCAATTTGGGAAACCTCCTACTCACTCAGTTTTGTGGTATTACAATGCTAGAAGAAATGAGAGGGATAATTCCTCCAACAAGGTTCTGGGGAGCAGGAGTGTGTTTCATTTATATTCAAGCAGCATCATCACCTCCACTTGCCTCCCAAGGATCAGATTTTGTCAGGGCTCTGCATGATACTGGGGAATTTTCATGCACTTACTCTTTCCTCCTAAACAAGTAAATTGTCCTTCACATTATGCCTAATATGAGGCACATGTACTCTGTTTTCTATTCACACTTCCTTGGAGTAGGTAACAAACTGTGGCCATGCTCCTCTGATTGCGCCTTCATCTGCTGGGAAACATCCTAGGGAACGCTTCCACACCCACCTCGACCTTCCATGGGCAATAAAGATGTCCTTGTCCCATAACAAATGGGGAAAATGCTGCATTTTCCATTGCTAAGGTCTCCTCTCCAGGCGTGACAGTAACAGGCACCATTTCCCCTCAAACTGAATGACCAATTAACACGATGGTGTTCCATTCATTTTAGCAGTTTTGTTCTCAATCTATACATAATTTTCCCAGTTATATGAGCTGGTATGATAAAGGATATTAATTCTCCCTGCAGAAACTGTCTCAATAATATCCTTAGAACATTTTGTTTCTAGTAATGTTAGTGCTGCTCCTGGGATTGCTGCAGATCACACTGTTATTTTAATGCACCACCATGAAGATACAGAATGCAAAGCAAAGAGAAAATATAACTAAGCATTTCTTCCTGTCCAGATCTTAAAAAAATAAAAAGAAAAATGGTGGCACAGAAATTTAAAAGTAGAGTGCATTTTCTGTTAAGATCAGTGCAGAATACTTCCTTCCTGTCACAGCTCAAGCTTCCAGGCTGCTTCAAGGAGAGGATTTACCATTTCCACCAATAAATTATTATTAGTAGTAGTAATAATAGTAGTAGTTTTAGTAGCATTATTATTATATTATGAATATAATTTTAAGTATAATTACAATTTATGTAATATATATAATATATAACATATGCTATTACTTATTATACAGTAATACATAGTATATGTTACTATATATACTATATATTATACTATATAATATATAGTATATATAATATGCTATAATCTAATTTTATATTTATGATATTATAATTATAAATAATTAAATAATAAATTAATAGTATTTGTGTTGTTCAATCTTTTGTGTATTACTGCATATTATGAATAAGTATTGGGATTGCAAGGCTATTGGCATTTTTCTCTCACTAAACTGTTTCTCTGACAGTTTCCCCCAAATTATAAAATTATAATTTGTTTCCCCCAAATTATAAAAGGTCCTGTGCTGCACTTCACACCAATCTTGTGTGGGGCTGGCTGTAGCTGTTTCCACCAAGCATGGGTGACAAAATTTGGTTTGCAAGTTTAGAGCAGTAAAATTTCAATCACCCTTTTGCAATGCAACATCAGAGCCACGTTGCTGCTGGCTTCAAGCACAGCAAAGCTGGAGATGGTGCCAGCAGAGGGGAAATGCCACAGGGAGAGGAGTCTGTTCTCTCAGCCAGCTGGAAGCCTCTTTCTCTGTGGCTGGATAGAGAGTTTGCCTTAGCCACCCTGCCTCCACACAGCTTCTCAAAAAGCAGTTGCTGGAGTGCCCGCATTCATGATTTCTCTCCCTCATATCATCTATGAAATCAAGCAACAGAAACTGTGTAGTATTTAAAATGACCTAAGATGAAAAAGAAGATCCAAACCCACAAACAAAACAAATCCACCTTCCTTGGTAAGAGTAGTATTTTCAGAAAGATCTAAATGTTTAGGGACCAGAGTGGCACTGCCAAAAGTTTAAAATTAGACTTGTACATTTAATCCATTTGAGCAAGATTCAAAGTTTCAGCCTAGAAGTACACTAGAAATATTCTCCCTGCCCTCACCTTCCAACTATGCTGATGTTAAACTGGCTCATAGGAGCAATGGAAGCAAGTTTTGTCCTGGAAGTATTTAAAAGGCTACATGAAGGTTAACCATCAAGGTAAATGCACACGTATACATGACTATAAACACAGGAGAGTAATATGAGAAGCCAGGAGCACAGGTAAGAGTATGACACGGAAGCGTGTATGTAGATGTGAGCTGAAGCCATAACTACAGAGGGTTATTTTTTCCCTCTGATCCCCAGGATTTTGAAGACTGGAACCTTCCCAAGTACCTTTCCTGGGAGCACCTTTCCTGCATACTTAAGATGTATGCAAGCAGCCTGTTCTAGTCTCCTTTCCTTTTTCTATTTTTCTTCCCTAGGATGTTCATATTCACATTCTCGTTTACTGTTTTTTTTTAATCTTCTGAGTTTTTAGGGTTTCTTTTTTTTTTTGTCCAGAATGACTCTGAGGTCTTAGTATTTCTTTTTTTAAGCCCATATTTTGAATTAAATATTAAAAATTCTACTTTGAAAGAACAGCAATCTGTGGATTTGGGTTTAAACCTAAATTTTGGTGAATTTAAATCAATTCTATTTTCTATAAATGCAGTTTCATCCAAACAACTGGGCAAAATGTGAAATTTCCTCCAGTATTTTTTCATGCCTAAGTGTTAGAAAAAAATTTTGAATAAAAGCTCTGCCACTGCAAGTGGGTCTTTGCCTGTACAACCCATTCACACAAAATCTGCTGATTGCAATGGTAAGAAGGAAAATTAATTTCATCTTTAGTACTTGTGCCTTTGTATTCTGCCTTCTAGTAGGTTGCACTCAGATTAACTTCTTCCTGTAGTTGATGCTTTGTTTGGGAACACATTAAGGAACAGGCAAACCTTTGTACATGCCTGGATTTTTGTTTTAGGCAAAAAATCCAGACAAGAAACTCCACCATCCATTAAATCAAGCAAACAGCAAATATTGGATCAGTTGGAAGACATGGCATCTCAAATAAGCTTTTAGACTTCACTGGTTTTCTGGAGAATTAGAGCTCTCTGCAGAACATACTGAAAGGTGACGACCTCACTGCTTTTCTCCACTGCACTTAAATGTGAAAAATAAAGAGGGCAATTTGCATCTTGTTGCAGCTGAGTGACAAAACTTTATGGGTCTTCCTGTTCTCTAACATGAATCAAGAAATGACAACTACATGGATTCATTTGTAAACCCTAGTGATAAGACACCCCCCTGAACATATGGCAGGAAAGAGACAAAGAATTTTGCACAGAGTCATTAATCTTCAGATTTCGAAGACAGGCATCACAGTTAGATAAAAACACTCTGCCTTTGGCCAAGGTAAATATTTTGCTCTTGGAATGCAAAGGAAGCGATTTCTGTTGGGGAATGAATGCATCCTTCTTGTGGGAGAAATAAGAAATGCCATTTTTTCTTCATTTGCCAGAATAACTAATAAAATTAAATGAAATTAAATGCAATCTTCAAGGACAATAGGCAAAAAAAAAACCAAAAAAAAAAGAAAAACTGCAAAGGAGAGAAAATTACTCCCGAAATAGGTCTTTGAGGTAATTTAGCTTTTTTTAATCACTGAATCCATTTAATTTTCTCAATGAAAATTAATCCATTGTTCTTAAAATTCTTGCTCAGTTCATCAATTCATTAATCCCCCTTGGTTTTTAACTTGCTCCTCCTTGTGTCTCCAGCCTGATTAATAATTCAAAAGATAACTAAGGACTCAAAAGATTGGTTCCCTAAGACTAGTCTGGCTAATCTTGATCCTGTTGAGTTATCCTTAGATTAGCAAGTTAAATGCTTGGATGGAAAGGGTCTGGGCAGCACTGCTAATGTGACTGGGAAATAGTGGCATGTACAGGAGAGGGACTTTAATGACCAGAAATCAAAGCAACTAGTCCACTGGGATGAGTGGGCAGTGATCTACTCACTGCTGCTGGGAAGAGGGTAACACAGGGCAGTGAAAACTGTTCACTTTAACTATGCTCAGGCACTTCTGTTTCTTGGATGGGAGAGGGAGCAGGGTGTGAATGGCACCACTTCTCCTTCAAGACAATCTTTATTTTGAAAACAAAATGTCTTGTTTTAACTGAATTATTTTCGAACTCCTTACAGTGTGACTTCTTGAAATATTTTCAAACCGAAGTGAGTCCTTCTGCTTCACAGAGTAAAAAGACAACTCAGTTTTGGCATCATTAGGTTGCATTCACAGTCTATCACACTACAGAGACATTAGAAAAGATGTACTGAACCACAGAAGTAGCAGCCTTTAAGTGTCTTCTCAGTTTGGGAGTGAAAACAAATGGGAGACATGGTATTTGTCTTTTTGTTTTAGCTGGATGTGAAAATGGAGACAGAAACAGAGTTACAGCAGATTAGTAGTCCAGATACCAGCAAAAGAAACATATTTTGCTAAACTTATTCTTAAATATTTACTGTATGAAAATGTATTGAACTATATATTATCTGCAGATGGCTTGTAAAAGGAACTGCCCTGAATTGTGCCAAGCCAGTAGGAACAAAATGTCTAAAAGAATTTTATTAAGGTTGCAATTCCAATTCATGGTGATATGAATCATGATAACATCCTTTGATAATGTTTTAATGTCATGATCACATAGTACTTACATGGCTGGAGGACTTGGACTTAATTTCCTTCAAATTACAAAGAATGCAGGAAGGGAAAGGATGGTTCTGCCACAGAGGCAAGTGATTTTCTAGCCTAAAGGGACTAAATTTTATTGCTGCTCCAGACATTAAGCACCTGGCAGTGCTATGCAAATTGCTCAAACTAACTTGGCTACCTAATGCACACTGATAATTTTCTACCCCAATAACCCAAGCAGTCAGATTTCAGAGGTACTGAGCTCTAGCTGAAATCAAAAGGAGTGATATGCTGAGTCCATGAAAAATCTTCTATTCTCACAAGCAATTTCAAAAGTCAAGCTGCCCGCTTCCAAAATGAGCACTTACAGTTAAGGGACACCTTTTACCTTGACCTCTCTGCAGCTCAGCTCTCTAATGCTAAAAATCTAGAATATTTCATCTCACAGTAGTTACTGTTTCTGAAGCACTTGAGCATACTGTGGTGCTCAGCACAATGGAGGATCCTGTGAGGAAATCCAATCACATCTCCGGAGCAGGACTGGAATACTGTTCAATAAGTCAGGCCTGCAGCTACACTTTGAGCAATGTGGAGGAAAGCAATGACAACACCATTAAGTAGCTGTCCATCTTGTGTGCTTAACGAGACAGTCCTGAAAGAAAAATGGCCTTAAAATGCATAATTAAAAGCTGTAACCTTAGTGATGGGCTCAAAAAAAAAAAAACAAAAAAAAAAAACAAACCAAAAACCAACAAAAAGGGCTGCAATAATTTTATAAAGGCAATGTGACTTCAGGCAATTTTCAGTGTATTGATGCTTGAATCTGTATTCCCATTATTCTTTTAACATGGATTTTTTGGGTGGGTAATTAATATTAGGCTCTGTTCTATTATTTAGGAAAAAAATTAACGATACATTGATTTGATAAAATGTAGCATATTGTCCATTGAAATGTGGGCACTACAAAAGAGTAGACAAAGTGTATTTTATTTCCCAGAGTTTGCAGGATAAGGTTTATGTGTATCTGTGTTTAAAATTGCTGTTGTTTAACACAAACTTGCACTAGGAGCATGTCTTGAGAGAAATTGCCATGGGTTCTTGAAGGAGCAGTAGCACACATGAATTTGTGTGTGAAAGTAAGCACAGAACTTCAGTGGCTCCACCTAGTATCATCTACCTAATTAGGTTCATACTTTACAATGCTTTTAACATTTTATAACATTAACTTGGGGGAACATGTTTCCCAATCCCACAAAGCAGAGACTTTGCTGACACAGATACTTAGAATTAAATACTTGATAAAATTACTTGGAAGCTTAGGTCAAATCATTTTACCTGACATGCTGAACAACCAGCATTGTTGCAGTTTGTTCAACAATTCTTTGCTGCAGCTATTACTACTACTACTACTACTACTACTACTACTACTACTACTACTACTTATTATTATTATTATTATTATTATTATTATTATTATTATTATTATTATTATTTCTTCTATATTATGCAGATGCAGCAGCAACCCTGACTTCATGTTCACACACCTTCTCCTTCATCCTTTAACCAGTGATTCCTTTAACCAGTGATTGCCTTTTCTTCTCCCCACCCCAGGCTGCAGCATGTCACCTCTTGACAGGATCATGTGTGCCTTGTATTGAAAAGCTTCAACTCTGATTTGCTTCAAATAGAAAGTCCTGGTTTTAGAATGTTTTCTGATTTTAAGGTGTTTGATAATGCTGGTTCCATTTGCAGGACAGGTGATCTTCTACATGTTCTTTCAATTTTTCATTTTGTTGGTGGAGAGGAATGTGTTTGCAATCACACTAAACTGAAAAGCAATGACAATCAGCCACACCACCAGATGGAGCTTCTTTTCTGCCTTTCCTGCTAAAGGTGCTGAAGCTGTGGAACTGAACTCACTGCTACTGTGGGACTTTACCTGTTTTTATAGTCGATGAAATAGAAAACTCTCTTTCTATTTTTATTTCTGGTGATGCAGGACTAAGCATCCCTGCATTCAGCAATTTTTATTTGTGTACTGTTAATGACAGCTATTGTGCCAGTCCTTTGCTTTTACAGGCTTAGGCTCTATGATGCAGTCCTGTTTCTTGTTCATGCACTTAAGAGTTTTCAAGAATATGCTCACTCCTTAGAATGGCACACTAATATCAAAGCAGCACATATTTCTCCTATTTTTCTTTTCTTAGTGTCAAAAAACTATTAACATTCTTCAGAAAAGCAAATCTCTCTGTATCCAGCCCTAATAATCCATACATAATGTATTTTATTCACTGAAATTCAGCTCTGAAGTCTCCTTGTGTGCTTTTAGCAGTACTGTATTGCGTTACAGATTCCTAGTTGCTGGTTTATATATACATCAAATGAAGTTGTGATGTTTGTAAGTCATGAGAATCAATATAAATGACCATGATAAACATTCTCTCTCTTTACTGGATGTACTCTATCAGATACCTGTTTTGCTATCTGATATCTGGTGTCATAGCTGAGCTATTGAGAACTGACTGTAACTGAGGCAGTCTGCGAAAATGCAGAGAGACAGGGTTGAATTTATTCCTCTTTTGACAGTGTGAAGAAACACACATTCAAGCCAACAAATTTTAATGTACCATTTATACAGCAAAATTGCTTGGAAGCCTATTCCCATTTTAACTCAAGAAATGGGACTGACATACAGCTTACCCAGCTGTGACTGCTGGACCGAAAAGCTTGGCCTGCATTTGCCAGGAGTCATTAGAAAAGGCCAGATTGCCCAACTCTGTTTTCCCAAAGGACAGGGAGGTATCTGCACTGATGAGGTCAGGTTAGCATTCCTCTGTGCCATGTCAAACACAACTCTAAAGACCAGCAAGTTTTTGCCAGCCGACGTCAAGAAGGTCCTTCTGGCAAATTCTGGAGGGACCAGCTGGCAAATTCTGTTGTCCTGGGAGAGACCAAGGGAGTTCATGCCACTATTGATTTTGAGTGAGCTACGCACCTTGCTGCTTGTAACAAAGGCAAACACAAAACGACAAAACAGAATTAATGTGGGTACAAGTTCATGTTGTTTTCCATTTTCGTGTTGCATTTCCAATGAGTAAAAAAATCTAATGCTGTAGAGGGGGGAAAAAGGAGGGGGGCGGAAATCTAATGACTCAGGCATGTAATGTTCATGTGCTAACAACTCAAAAAGGTGATCTCAAAAAGAGATGTGTTGTTTTGTCATGTTTTATATCCTTTCCAGTATTTAATTTTGGAGGGTTTGTCAAGCATTTGGAATTTCTAAGTGTCCTTAGACAAGAGGTAAACATCTTCTGAGTAAGTTTCCTTACAGAATTTTAAGAAGACATTGGGTTATGTTTTCCAAAGGCAGGCTACTAGGTGGCAGGGTAGGAGCAAAATCCAGCAACTTAAGAAATAAGGCAAGCAAAAAGTTAATAATTTTATACTTTAGCAATAGTTGTGGGGATAGAATGCCCTTTATATTAACCTGCTCTGGGTAAGGTTGAGCTTCTTTCCCACTGAAATCCAAAGCAGGATACTAGCATAATGTAGGGCAAGAATTTGATAAAATTATTCTTTTCCGAGATTGGGGAAAAAAACCCAACCCCAAAACAACCAAACAAAACCCCACATAAACATAGAGGTTTTACATGTGAGAACCTGGATCCTAGTGTTCATCAGAAACTTTTGAAAGAGATGCGGTTCTGCAACTTTCTGGAGATCCACATTAAAACAAACAAAACCCATAAAACAAAACCCTTTTCAGCTCCTATGCTGTGAATACCCTTTGGAAGCTGAAACCATTTTTTCTCACTGGTAATCGAAACTTTTCCTTTTCAGAGACTGTTTAGTTGAGTTAAATTGTTGAAATGCAACAGTCTATAAGGAAGGCAGGATGACAACTTGTACATGGGAGGGGGTTTTTATCACCATATAATTTGCTGATTAAAAGATTGACAAATGGCCTAAGATTTTCAGTGTACCACATGAACATAGAAAGTTTAGATAAATATCTTATAAATACAAAAGATATTAAACCAATCTTGACACCCTTATGAACTACAACACCAAAGCAATACTTCTGAAATCTTAGTGAATGGGAAGCTTTTGTGCAACATGGTTTTGTCACAGTTAATGCTAATTTCATTCTGAATTTATAATCCTTTGTGCCATTACTATATGTTTACTTGTAATGAAGAATAGTCATGATTTTATATCAGATGCAGGGAAATTGTGGACCTACTGAAATCAGTGACAAAACTCCACCTTCAAAGAGGTCAGCATCTCACCCAAATTGAGAGACATTCCCTGCCTAACTGCCAAAGACTTGGTATTAGTAATTGAAAAGGATATTCAACAACACTACAGGAAATGTAGCCATTGCTGTAGTTCAGAAAAACTGAATAACTGTATTTTCATGCATTTAATCTCATTAGGAACATCAGATAAAAGTCTGCTGAGACACAAAAAAAACTGTACAGAAGAGATCTCTAAAAGTGCTGTCTGAGAGACTCAAAATTCTAAAGGGTTTTGCTTGCTGGGCATCGTGCATAAATTGCACTTAAATATTTGTATTTAAGATTTGGAAATTAAAGTAATCACTTCACTCTATTTGCTTCCATTTCAGTACTTTTCCAATTATGGACCTAATGAAAGCCTTTTTGAAGTACAGCTGCTTGGTTTTCCTGCATAAAGAAGAAAATGAGGTCTAATAATCTAACTTCTGAATAATTTCTCTTCCTATTGTATAGGCCCACTGAGTTTTTCATTCAGTGTTTGACCATCTTCATAGACATAGTAAAATCCCATCCTTATTAGAAATACAGAGAAGCTGGAATTTCATATGGGATAGGGAGTGTCACTTTTTTTTTTTATAATTGAGGAAGTTAATAATATGCTTCCTGGAATTTTTGTACAAAAAACATGATTGCTAAAACCAGGATAAAGGGCTACATAATTTTCAAAGCAAAGCAAGAATATTGTTTGAACAAATGCTGCTAGCATTTGAAAAAGGTGGTATTAATTTTGTGTGTGAACTGTGATAATCCCTGCCTATTTCTAAATCCCTGTAAATTGTTTCATAGGGCTTAGGAGTTATGACTCATTCACATTTTCTGACAAGCTATTGTCATGGGAGATCTAATACATAAGTAGGAAATTGAAGAGATCTGGCATATTTGAACTAGGTACATCCAAAAATTGAATACTTTACCTTGGACTAACTGGAAAATCTGCTTTGAGTTTGAAAGTTGAAGGTAATATTAAAAGTACATTAAAAGAAATTATGAACAGTATTTGAATGGGTTTCTGTTTTACATTGTGTGGTTGAGTTGAATCTGCAGATTCCTCCAGTTACTTGACTATGGGTGTCTGCAAACAAATATTTTCATATTAATTTTCTGTTCAAATGACAACAACTATCAGTCCAAGCAGCTTGACCAATTTATCAAGCTCCA
Source organism: Geospiza fortis (assembly GCF_000277835.1). Taxonomy (NCBI): domain Eukaryota; kingdom Metazoa; phylum Chordata; class Aves; order Passeriformes; family Thraupidae; genus Geospiza; species Geospiza fortis. The sequence continues at coordinate 750,365 of NW_005054376.1, forward strand.
TATCAAACACAGCTCCAACTGAAAATCCCTGATCTAATGACTCCTGAGAAATACGTTCCCATGCAATCATAGTGAGAATTGAAAAGCAATACCATGGATTGCTTACCAGTGATTTTCATATTTTCTTTTTTTAATGTCATTTGCAGTAATCATCTTAGGATGCAAATGCTTCTGCAAAATGTGTGTGCTGACTGCAGGATGGGGTCAAGGTGGCCTGCTGTGAAACAAGAAGCAGGGAAATGAAAGAAAGTGCTGTGTTGGTCCTGTGTAGTTGAGAACCATAAACATATCTAGTCCAAGGTCAGGGAATGCAAAAAACCTCATGGCTGCTAATAATGCAACCTCTCTTTTACTAAGAAATCCCTCAGCTCTTATCACAAAATTTTCTTTAATAGCAAATGTGGTAAATAGTACTTAGAAGCCTGAGACCTGGGTTGCACCATTCTTTTAGGAGAAGCCATTTAAAACACATAAGAGAACACTAAATGCCTCCTTAACTAATGTCCTCTGGCAGGGTTTGCTGCGTGGTTGGACATTTGTTCTAAAGGTTTATTTGATTATAAATTGCTCCTTTCAAAATGGTAGCAACTGATTCCCACTAAAATATGAGTTTGTGTGTCGTTAATTGCCTGATTTTAATTATCTTCCTCCAATATGGATTCATGTTGGCTTAACTGCTTTTGCTTATTTTCTATGAATTGTAGTTCTTTTTGCAGGCCTGTCTCCCAGCTATGGAACATATAAGAAATGTGTATTAATTGCTACCATATCACTTAACTCTTATCAATATTTACAGTTGTTTTCTCTTTTTGCTGTCCCTTATTTTGCTTAAACCTTTCACATTACTCTGAAATTTCTAGTAGTCCAAATGGTTTTGCCTTATGAGCAAATGGCACAATTTTTTCCCTTTGCTGCTTAAAACATTTGTTAATGATTTGGCAAGCTGGGATAGCTTCCACATGAGGAAGTAAGGGCTGGTTTCTTCATTTCTGCTTTCCTCACCATATAATAGATGGCACTTCAAGAAATTAAAGTAGCAGTGTTGTATTTTAGGTAAGGGTTCTTGAACATATTTTAAGTACTAAGCACCCTTATTCTACACATTATCTATTCATTTTTCTTCTTTCCAGCTTGCTAATTTGAGGTGCCACAAGCCTTAGACAGCCGAGTGAGGAGATGTCACTTCCAGGCACGAGTAAGAAAGTGCTTGCAGCCTGTTTTCACCACAGTGAATGTTACTTAACAGGAGAGTGTTTGGGAGACCCAAAATTTCTGTCCACTGCTCTGCTAGAGACACCAGCATGCTGGGAGTGATGATGCAAACAGGTGACACCAGCACCTTTGCTGCCACGTCCAGGAAGAGGACAATTGTGTTCCTCCTTCCCGTGCTGCACCACAGAGCTCAGGTGAGGAACCCAGGACCACGGTCTGTGGTTTAGCACCATTAAGCTGAGGCTGGTTGGTTCAAGGAGCTGAAATGGTGGCACACCATCTCCCTTGGAGCAGACAAGGCAAAAGAACGCTCCCATGAAGGGTTTAGCCAACAGCCTGCTGA
>NW_005054376.1:751938-753335 GCF_000277835.1 Geospiza fortis
CAGCAGCTGATGGCAAACTGGTGCTCATCATGTTTTCCATCAGCACAGTGGGTGCCAGCCAGGATGTTTGTCCTTCGTTCCTCTTCTTACAATGCCCTAAACCAAACGCCAAACAAATGTCAAGCAGTCAGATTATCTGGCACTCCTGAGGAACTGCTTGCTGTGCAGCTCCTCCATCAAGGTGTAGCAAGAACATCCTCACAGCAGTGTCTGGTAGGAAAACTGTTTGGTGATGTTTCTGTTGCTTTGACATTCATTCCTCTGTGAGACCCAGACTGCACACTCAGTTGAACTGCAATGTATTCACTCACACTGGGAGGCTGCCTTTTGGCAACCAGACTGATGCTAAAAATAAAACAACCTATGCAAAACAAACAAAAAACCTCCTTGCTAAATCCATAGCGGGAGTATGTTGCTTCAGAAAGTGCTGGGTTGTCTGCATATGCTTTTTGGTGTCTCTTCCATGAGAAAAAGAATGGAGGGAAGTTTAATAATGCAGTATTTTTGCAATCATCCATGCAAATCACCCCAGACAATAGCTGTGGCATGCACAAAGTATAGAACCAAGTTTGGAAACTTCTCAGATACAGACCTCATCCTACTTATAAAAACATGTTGTTATAAGGATGCTGTTTACTATATGTCATGCCTACAAAATTAAACTGAGGGACACAATTTCTCTTTATTTATTTAGGGGCAATGCCTGCATTTTTTTTCCCTCCTTGATTTTCTGTTTTTAATTGGAAAGTTTGGAGATAGCCTGGTCTTCTAAAAGGGTGTCTGTGCACACGTGTGTGCCTCCTGAGCCTTTGGACTTGATTTTACGCAAGTAACAGTACAGTTAGTACCGAATGTGGGTAAAAAAAAGATATTTGCTTACAAAACACAGCGTACTTTATAAAGTTAATGCCTTTGGAATTTGTTTTACCTTTGGGGTTTTGTATTCGAGCTCTGGTCTCAAAGATTTTCTCTGCAGTTAGGATGGGTGGAAAGTGATTTACACACAAAAGCCGGGGGTCTCATGTACTCCCAGCAGCAGACGGGCGCGGCTCACTGGCAGCACCCAGCCCTTCTTACGCCCAGGCCGGCGGAGAGGGCGGCAGCTCAGCCCCGGTCCCGAGGGGCTGCCCCACTCCCACCGCCTCCCGTTCCCTGAACGGATAGAACTCCCGGGTGATGCCAACCTGGGGGGGCTCCTGCTTAATCCTGACCCTCCGGGCTCTTTCTTCGGTGAACCTCCGACGGGTGGAAGCCTAAATAACGACGACGGTGATGATGATAATAATAATAATAAATAAATAATTAAAGGAATAACAAAGCAGCCCCTCAGCCTGGGTGTGCGGGGCGGGGCGGCGGGGGGACCCCGCTGCCCGTGTCTCCTCCCAGCCCGGAAAGCC
>NW_005054376.1:754371-756618 GCF_000277835.1 Geospiza fortis
GAAGGCGAGGCCGCCCCCCGCGCCCGGAGTGAGGCCCGGCTCGGGAGGGACACGGCCAGCGCGCCGAAGGCCCGGCCCGGAGACTGCCCCAAGTCTGGTGGTTTTTAAGCAGGAGCTTCAGTTTTTGCCAGCGAAATATGGATGTGCGTAGGCTCGCATTGCTGTGACTTGTGGAATTGTTCTCCTTTTTGGTTTTTTGTATTTTTTTTTTGAGAGAGAGAGCGAGGAGACTGAGTAGCGTGGTCTTTGCTTTTCCCCTCTTGAAGTGAATTTTTGAGGTCTTGATTTGGGCTTGACTCCACTTACCCGATTAGTCAAGAGCACTCGTGTGAAAACTTGGTGGCGTGTTCGCTACATATTTAACTTAGGATCCCAATTTTCCCGTTCTCAGATCCATTTGAAGGACACAGTACTGCGACAGCAATGGTGTGCTTTGTCCTTTTTTTTGTTATTTTCTTTTAGTTCAATGGACTCCATAACAATACGATTCACTGTTGTGAGCACCTGTCAAACCCGTGACAGGCTTGCGTGCCTGTCCCACCTTTGCCATGGCTGCGGCAGCTCTGAACAGCAGGCACTCTGTTTTGGGGCTGGACTGGGCTGCCCTGGTTTTTGTCACTCAACACACTTTGGTACTGCTCCCCAGGCTCACATGTAGATCCCGTCTGGCTAATAGCAGCCAACAGGGACTTGTGCAGAAATGTTTTTGCTTAAAATAGACTGGTGACTTCTTTTCACACAACCGACGAGTCTAAAACCGGGACGAAGGAGGAGTTAAAATACTTGCTGATGCTGTGTTTATCAGGAGAACTTTGGTAACACCTTTGAGTCGTGCACTGTGAAGTGAAAGCTGGTGTTTGTCTCATACATGGTTCTGTATTTTCAGATTTGGGTCTGGTTTGGATGACCCTTCTCACTGAGGAGTGACGCTGCCATACAGAGAGGGTGGCCTCAGTAACAAATGGAAACAAGTGCCTTACTTCAGATCTCCTTATGTAGCATTTTGCACCACATTTCTCAAGTATTTATAATTTATTCAGCTTTTTTGCTACATATTTTTCTGTATTTGTATGTTGCTGGGAAAGGACTTTGTTGTGCACACGGCTGGACTTTATGGCACTGGACACTTGAATTGATTTTATAGTCTTCACTCTTGCACTGCAAGCCTAGAGGTTGACTACTACTGGTGTCCCAACTCTTGAAATTAAGCAAAAACTACAAATGCAGATGGGTTTGTAAGAATAAAAAAAAATTTTAAAAAAAGCCATAAAGCTCACCATTACACTTACTTTCTTCCCTTTTTCTTTTTTTTTTTTTTCTTCTATTTAGCAAAATGTAACAGCAGGCTTCACAGTTTTGCAACCTGTGGAATGTGTGCCCTGACCAGGTGACCAGGGACGATCTTGTCTGTAAGCAATGTTTAGGGCTGTAGCTGAGAATGACTGTTGTCCTGCCAGAGCCATGAGGCAAATCACCCTCTAAGTCTGTGACAGGCATCTTGAGCAGAGCTGTGGTGTGAGGAAGTTTTACTAGCATGAGTGGAAAGTAGGTGGGTGATGGTCAGGTTTTGTTGGGGCTCTTCTGCAAATTTGATTCTTCTTGTTTTCTTTTGATACAGTATCTCAAAATATGGGTTATTTTTGGTTAATGAAGAACAATTACCAGAATGCAGAAAATACCCTGACATGGATGTATGGTTTTCAGTAAGACCATGGAATGTCATTTTCCTTTTCTGAAATAGCACAGTGTGAGATTTTTCAGGTCTTCATTTCCTCTGAAGATGTAAAACATCTTAAGGGTTATTATGACAACATTAGAAAAAATAGCTTCTTGGTAAAATTCCCCATACTTGAGAATATTTTCAAGCCTAAAAATATTTTCAAGCCAGCTAACCTGCCTTTTGAGCTGGCTGGAACAGACCCAGAGCTAAAAGCAGGGAGTCTGTTGGGGGAAAGATGGGAAACAGAGGGAGCTTCAGACTAAAGGTGCTGCAGTTCTACTCACATGCACTCTGCTGCCAAAACACAGCCTGTCCTCCCTCCTCCCAAAAAACCTGTGTGTACAGCACAGTGTGAGAATACAGCCAGAGACAAGGAGGTGTTTAATTCCTTGGGAAACCATTCAGCTGTTACAGTGTATCAGTTGCTTTGACAACGCACAGAGGGAGAGCTCAGTGCAGCCAACAGAAGTTTGTACTGTTGTCCTTCAGGTTACATGTGAACTCTTGCCAAAAAGGCTTTAAGGAAG
>NW_005054376.1:756650-770284 GCF_000277835.1 Geospiza fortis
ACAGGATTACAGGATGTTACATGGGATAACCTGGTAAGAATTAGCCTTTCTTCAGATTGCTGCATCAATGAAATAATGTGCTCTTAGTGCAGTGTCAAGATTGATCCTTCATTTATGTACAATATAACATTTGGGATTTCTAGAGCCCTTTCCTTATTCTGTGCTTTGTTTATTAGTTGCCTCAGAGAAGAAGGAAACATTGCCAGAAAAAGGAGGGGAGAGATCTCTCCTTAACAGAATTTAAAGCAGCAGTCATATTCTGATGGCTGTGTCTGGGCAGAGGCGGTACCATGAAGAATCCTGGCTAGCTAGCTGTGCCTAGTGATAGAGGCCTGGAAATGTTCTCTGGTCCACTGTAAACATCAACATCCAGAACATGTGACATTTCTGTGTGCTTTTCAGATGTGTGACCTGAAATTCTAAATGCAAGAAAGTACTAGCTGAGGCTAGACAGTAAAATCTTCTGAGTGCTTCAGAAAATCAGTGCCAATTGAAAATCCTGCCAATTGTGTTAATTAAAGCACAACATTTTTGTGCTTTAATACCTGATGAAGTGCTTTTATTTGTTATTGAGAATTACTCTTTGTGAAAGGAAGGAGAAAACCTCTAGATGGGAGCCAGACATACTTTTTGATAGACAGTACATTTCTTTGCTCTTAGGATTTTACAGAATCATAGATTTCCAAAGCAGGATTCAAAGACAGTCCACTCACAGTTGTCTGTATTTTCATAGCTGAGGTTCCTGAGGGCTATGGAAAAGCAAGGCTTTATCAAAGATTACACTGGACAGAAGCTGTAAAAATCCAACTGAACCATATGTGTGTGTACCAAAGGCTTGCAAGCCCACATCAGCGAACCCCAGGGCTCCTGCTCCTGGCCATAGGTTGAGACACATGGCATAATTGCAACATTATTCTCAAAGGAATAGAATCAAATGAAGTTATTTTATTCCATTAAAATCTCAAGGCTAATAGAGTGAAATGTTAAGTGAGGCACTCTTTCTGCTTGGTTGCATTACTGTTAATGTATTTCATAAAGATTCAAAGCATAACTTTTGGAAGATGTTCTCATAAACATGCTCCCTCCCCTAACCTAAATAAGAAATTTAAGATTTATTGCACTTTTGGAAAAACTCCAGCTCCAAAGATTTTTATTTTATGCAGATTTCTGTTCCCCCACCACGGATTAAGGACTTAGGGTATGAATAGCTGCCAAACGGTTTTATAGGTGTATATAAATGAAGAAAGTTTAATATCGTTGAAACTCTGTAGGGCTAACTGTGAAGGACATAAAAGGTAAATCTTCCTTAAGCAATTTTTTGCCACGTACACTTTCTTTTAAATTCAGATATAAATGATTCAGGAAAGGGCTGTAAAGCTAAATTTACTTTGGTGCCACGAAGATCCGTAAGCTTGCATGAAAACTACTTCTGTTTTATTTAAAATTGGAGCTTTCAGTCAGTACTTGGAAAGTCTGGCTTCTGCTCCCATTGGCTTCGCTGGGATTTGGATCTAGCCCAAAGTACTGCAGGAAGGTAAGGGAAATGATCTAGGTTTAATTGTCCATTCTGTTCAGAGTCTTGTGTTATGGGGTTAGGATAACATGGCACTGTGATGAATGTTCATCTGTCAAGAGTTCAAAATCTGCTGTCTGTGCATGGCAGTAATTAAATCACCTTAATTGTTCTTTCATGATTCTTTCTGAGAGAGGGAAAATTACTTGCCTTGGATTAGCATATTGCCAAAGACTGTTATAAATATTTATGGGGTGTACTCTTTCAATAGAAAGCCTGTACATTCTTCATAGGTCTCCATAGTTCTTTTTCCTGCACACAGAAGAGTAGTTACTTGAATGCACTAATTACCATCATCTCCCCCTCTTGCAAAGCTTCAGTAGATACTGGTTTAACAGTAAAAAAGGTAAGTAGTTTAGAAAGAAACATCTCTTGCAAAACATATTTAATTACCTCTGTAAGCTGTGGAATCTTTTTGAAGGTGTGAAGGTTTGTGAAACAGGTTTGAGAGTTACAATTTTTTTCCTTTTCCAGTTGTAGAAAATACAGAGTTTTGGAAGAATTACTGGCTTCTCTGTTTTGTTTTTTTTTTTCCTGCTTTCACATTAAGGCCTCATGCACTATTCTTATATTCTAAAATAGTGAAAAAAGTAGGAATGTAAACCCTCAGTTAAACAGCTGCACAGCTTAGTTCCTTTTTTATAAAGGTCATCAAGCAAAATATTCCCAAGAGTATGAAATAACTATGCCTGTGTTAAGAATGGTGGAATAAAGCAAACAGTATAGTCCTGACTTGAATAATGCCAGGATTTCACTGTAGATCATTATGGAAAACTCAGGAAAACAGTCAGAGCACAGCTCTTTCATGGCTCTGTTTACGCGTACGTATGGTCTGTGCTGGGAGTCAGGAGAGGTGCATTTATGTTGTATTACAGGAAGTATAGTTGAGGGGATGGTGCTTCTCCATAGTTATTCTGTCTGCTGGTGTTAGAGGGTAAAAGTTTTGCTTTTAATGCCTGGAAAACTGGAAGTTTTTTTTAATAGAAATACCTTTTGAGAAAAGTGAGTACTAAGTTAAAATCCTTCTCAGCTTATTTCATCGCTGTATGTAAAGTCCATGCTTCTCACTTGGGTTGCTCTCCTCCTGAAAATCTGTACCTCTGATATATCTGGGCAATTTGAATCCATGCTTTCAATTGCAGAAAAATTTATTGAGAGGTTGTAACACACAACAGAAATGCCTGTCCTTTGAACGGTTACTAATACTAATCAAATTGTTGCTTTTTTCCTTTCAGAGTGCTGTTTCCAAGCTTATCCTGTAAAAGTAAGGACAAACTTCAGTATAGGCAAACACTCAAATTTTGGTTACTACTGCTTAGGTCAATAGTTTGTTAAAGTGTTGAGATCGGTAAAAAACCTTTTTTTTTATAATACAAAAGCAAAATTGTTTTGCTAAGACATTGCAGCTTTAGTAAAGATATTTCTTGAGCTCTGTTCTAAGGAAAAAATATATACTTTTTATAACAGTGGACATTGTACGTAAGTCATGGGATCATTCCTTTGTGTTTTAACTATTCCTGTTGTTTACACTGCTTTGACAAAATCCAACAAAGCTTCTGACAGCGTGCCAAGAGAGATTTAATGAGTATTGCAACGTAAACGGAACTGGTGGAGCACAGAAGGTGCAGCTGTAAGAGCACAGCAGCTCGGAGGCTGGAGCACAGTGCCAGCTCTCCAGGCTGCTCTCTCCATTGGCAGTGACGAGCACAGCCCTAGCCAAGAGCAAGAACAGGGCAAGTGGACACCAAACAACACTAAAGTCACCCCAGCCCACAACTGGGCTCGACTTCCTAAGCCAGGTGTGGTTGGCAGGTATTTTACTTCCATAGCTTGTAGGATTTCAATGATAAAGCATTTGTCAAGATATGTTTGTATACAGAATAGGCGTGTTTTGGCAAAATACCTTAAAATGGACGTCAGGCAAGGGAAAAATATATTTGTATTTTTCAATCATGTACAACTGATATGCACATAATTAACACTAAGTGACCATGCACTTACATGTGACCTTGCACTTACAAGCTAAGGAAACATACAGGCCTGTCCAAAACAGGGAACAAGCATCTGAAATGCTGCTGGGTTTGAGGACTAAGTGATAATGCCTTTGCTGGCTTTGCACTCCTGTTAACAAGCTAGATAGATAGTGTTACACAGACTTTTGGACTGTAGCAGCAGAGTTCTTACCTTGCTTCTAATAAGTAATGTATAAATACTGTGTAAGTACAGTATAAATACTGTATGATAAGCTGATCAGTAATTTCAAGTAAGAACTGATTTGTCCTTTACTGAGATCAGTTGTCTTACCCTCTGCAGTATGGACTGGGGACAGAGGGAAATTACAGAGCACCATTACTTTTTCCCCCCTCTGCCTGGATGGTTCTCTCTGAAGAAAGTATCTGAAGGTTACTACTGCTCCTCTGAAGGTAGAAGTAAGTAAGAGAGAGAGAATCTGAGTGGTAACCTTGAGAAAGAAGGTTGGAGCAGATGCCATGAACTGGGACTGCACTAGTGTTTTATCTACCACAAAAACTTAACAACAGAGTTTTTAGGCATTAATGGAGAAGTAATCTCCTTCATACTTTGGAAGGAATTAATAAGACATTTCACGTTCCCATGACTGCCTGCCTGTATGACAGGACATACCATCTACAGCAGTGATCTTGTTGGAGACAATGCTGAAGAACTTCACTGGAAAGGTATTTTTAAAGAACTGATTGTATATTGAAAGAGTTCCCTTATTTTTTCATAAATATGGTGAAAGCAGATTTAAATATTAAAAAAAGCCAAAACCAGTTACCGATGGAGTTGTCCCTCTTTATAAATCAGGGCTATGCTATATATAAATATGTTTATTTTGCTTTCTAGCGTACGTTCTCAGATCTTGAAATGGTATGCAGTTCTTGTTTCAGTAAATTAAGCTATTTTAAACAAGGATTTTACATGTACTGGTTTAGTTTCTAACACTATAAAACTGGCAGCCCTTCCAGGCCTGTGTCATCTAAGAGTGTAAGATGCTGCATTTCTGTGAGCTCACTGGAAGCTTAAAGAGCAATCAAATCCTTCTTCCCCTGCACTTTCACCATTAACTTAAGTGCACATAATTATCCAGTTGTGAATGTGGAGATTTCAAATACAAAATCTAAGGTGTATTACCTATTAGAATAATTAAATTCCATTTTAATAAAATGTTCACTAAAAGCAATTTACATTGCAATACTTATACACCTAATAAGGGGAGAAGTATTATTATATTTGCTTTTTATCTGAAATTGAAAGGGGGCTACATTGGCAGTCTCAGCTACACACTATTTTATTCTGTACATTGTATTGTCCCTATGAAATCCATTACTATACATCTCAATCTAACTGAACAAAATGGTAAAATACACTTTGAGGGGCAGTGAGGAATGGGAGTTTGTTCTAAATTAGACACTTTAATTAGACACTCTGCTTTAATAATGCTTCCACAGAGCATAAACAACACAGAAGAACATAAACAAAAGATTAATTTTGTGAAGCAAGAAAAATAAGGGGTGGATTTCAAAGGTCACAGTGCTGTGGAACTAATTTTGAGTTTCTATTTCTCTACTTAAAAACTCCCCAACAATTCACTGAAATAAAAGGAAACTATTTTTTTCCAGTATGCCAGCTTTGCATTGCTTAATTTTTCTGCAGATTTCTAACAGAAAACAACTTCAAGCATGGCAATACCTTGAGCAAAACCTAATCAAAAATTTTGCTTGGTTTTTTATTAATCTGCAGTCTTATAAGTGTTGAGCATTCTATGGATTTAAGAATAATCAATAAAATGCTATGCTGAGCACTTTTTCTAGGCAAAGCTTGTTGCCACTTCATGACTTGCAACACTTGAGTTACTGTTCCCATCAGGTTCTTTTTCTTCTGCCAAAATTCATTATGTTTGTGAAAAAGGGAAATATTTGATAAAGTGATGTGGAGCTTTCTGCTAATAGCTGCACCTCAACAAATTAAAGGACTTGGTGGTGAAAAAATATTTGAAGGCTCCCAAGGCTCAGTAATTCAAGTCTTCCATTCTGCTATTCCGATCAGTTAATTGTTAAAAGTAGGCCAAGACTGGTTATTAACTCTTGGAAACTAAAGAAAGAACTAGTGAATTTTTTATGTCACCTCCTGAAATGTCAAGGGATGCTCTTCAAGGAAACCACACAATGCACCCTGTGATATCTCTAAGTATCAAAGCCCAGGAGACAAAAATTCTGACCATCTCTGGTTTTAATACTTTAAATAAAATATGTACTTACTCATTTAGTTCAGACATTGGATATTTTTAAGTGCAACAGGATTAATACAAACTTAGTAACTGGGTGAAGGGTTTTAAATCTTGGGGAGTTTTAAATCTTACATGTTTTTTGTGGTCAGTGAGAGACAAGGTCAGCAGCAGAATAATGTAGCTGGTTGCAGATAGTTTAATGAAGTTTTATTGCTGAAATAGGGCAGGAACTATTCCATCACATAGGACACACAAGCAAACAGATTCCAAGGCTACCTTATATACTATTATAAATCACAGCTATTTATCTTAGAACATGTGACCCTTTAGAAAATAGAACTGTGGTTGCCAAAAACAGTCTCTCAGGCATTTCTTATGCTGAACAGACAAGCTCAGACATGGGCATGTGCAGTTTCTGTGCGTGGCACTGTAGGATGCTGAAGATGGCCCAGTGTTGTTTCAGTATCAGAGGCTTTACTTGGTTGTGTGTTTTCTGGACTCTCAATGACCAATTTGTCTGTGGCATACATCTGGCCAATGGCAACCTGAAATTAAACCAAAATATTAGTAAACAGGTTATAATTTAGGCTGCACAAAAAAATCCCAAGAATTGAACAGGCCGATTATTAAGCTTTTTCATAATTACATTTTTCTTTCTCTACATATTTCTTTTTGTAAATAGTACACTTGTCTAGACCATAAGAAAAATAACCAATACATAAAATACCTGCACATATAAAATCTTCAAATAATGACATTGAGGAATACAATTTAAAGTCTCAAAAAATAACATTAGAAGTTACAACAGAGAAAAAGCAAGCAGGTTCTATGTTGAGAAAAATGAAAAGACAAATATAATGAAAAACAAAAATATGGATATAATCAGCAGGTATTTCTTATGCTTTTTAGATGGACAGCCTAGATATAAATTGTATGGCATAGTACTATTTACTAGTTCCTTTGGAATCCTAATGTGAATTGCCTTATGAATGGGGAAAACAGTTCAACAGTTGTTAGTTCAGCAGCAGCATTTTACACACACTGGAGCTACCTCTTGTTCACAAGATGGTATTCAGACCTCCTATATTTGTGCTTTCTAGGAAAGCAAAATGAGGAAATGAAATATGACAAAAATGCAACACTGATGCTTTGACTCCTCTTGTTCTTCAGCACCTTCTAGTCTGCCCCATAACATTGGTAAATTGTGGTTGGATGAGCAGCTGGCAGTTGTCACACACAGCTCCTGGCTTAGCAGCTGAGATGCGGAAGGAAGAAGTTTCATGCAAGTAGGGTAGTGAAAGCAGAAGACAATGTTTATTTTTAAAAGTATAAATTTTGGAGTGCACTTTTTAATATCTGTTGTGCCCTTTCTTGCCCGTACTTTCTCCTTCAGGCCTGGGTACACAGCAGCTCTGTGTCCTTTTCACAAAAAAAAAGGTTCATACATTTAAGTGTTGAATTAGTACAAAAAAGACTAAATGCTGAATTACACTAAGCATGGTATATTTAGTAGAATTTAATAGTGTGCAAATTAAGCCTAACAGCAAGTCAGGCTCTCAAAGTAGTAAAAAATCAGGGAAAGAATGTTTTTGGCATTTTCTGTTAAACAATTTTTGTGGGGTAAAAATCCTGGCCTCTCTTGAATAAAAATTTCTCATCTGTGCTCACACTCACATAAAATGTGAATAATATTGCCTTTTAGGAAATGAACTATTTAATCTTGATAAACAGCCTTGTCTGAAACTTGTAATGCATTGATTTTAATATTGAAATATTTATTACAAGGGAGCATTTATGAAGCTGTTCATAAAGGAACAGAAGTTTTCCTTGCCAACAAATATTTCCTTCTTTTGGCACTCTGAGCTAAGTTAGTAACAGCATACGAACAACTCTGATTATTTTTGAAGTTACTTATGAAATATGTTACATGCAGAATATTTAATACAAAGGCCATACACAACTGTGACATGTGTTACCCACAGAAATTTTAAGCTGTCAACAAGTGTTACTTGTCAAAGAGAACTCGCTGTTCTGGGTTATGTGGCAGGCTATACACTTTAGTTGCTGCCTTACCACAAACCATGCTGAAGTACTTAATTTTTGTATACTGTGTTTTGGAGCCCAAAGAATCTTTAATCCTTTCCCACACAGTAGAGCAAATTTAATGGGAGGCTCAGAGGGATTACAAAAATGCTGAAACCTGAATTGCATTTTTTTTTTCTCCCCCAGCTGGGGGAGATACATGAGACTGAGTACGTGACTTCTCAGTCAATCATATTCAGCTGGGGCAGATGGATTTGTAGGAGAAAGGTACAAGCTGCTGTTTGCTGTCCCTGTGCCAACAGGTGATGTTATCTACTGCCTGCACCTCCTGACTTGAACGCAATAAAAGCACAGATTTATGTGTGAGCTGCTTCCTTAGCAAACCACAAGCGTGCAGGCATTTCAGCAAGTGCAGAGCCACTATTGCTGTGCTGTCGGCCTTTGCTGGGCTGCTGCAGCTTGCCTGCTCTGCTGCCTCCCTTCCAGAACCTCTGCCATAGCACTGTAAGCTGAACTTTGAAACCAAGGATTTTTGGTTTTTAAGCCATTAGCATTGAATTTTTAAAGTTATGATCAAGCCTTTCCCATGTGGCTTAGACAAAACAAACAAACCTTCCATTTATAGCTGCTGAAAAATTCCCATCCATAAACATCCCCTGCCTCAGCAGAAGGATTGCACCAGTATTTACACACTGACACTCATTAACCCTACGAACCACAACAGCCCTCTCACAGTGTCCTCACCACCCTGAGTCTAAAGAAAGCACTTCAGCAGCAGGCACTCACTGTGGATCATTCTCCCAAATCAGAGACTTAAGTGGCTACCTATTGTGCTCTTTTTTCATCATGCATGTTTGTAGCTTGTACACCGCATTTACTCTTCTGGCAGGTGGTTGGAAGCCAGTGCATAGGTCAGTGCCAGGGGAGTTCCACTGACCACAGGAAATGTGAAAAACGCCAATCACTTGTTTTTAAAATACTGAAAGTTTAATCGTAATAAAATGGTTATAAAAATAGCAATATAATTAGAGTGATAATAATTTGTACAAATTGAATTAGGACAATATGAAGCAATAGAACTAAAGAGTTACAGACATCTGGGTACCCTTTTCTGGGCAGCACAAGCTCTGGGCCTTAATCAGAGGATTAGCCCTTAAAAACAATAGCCTGTTGCATATTCATACACTTCATACATGATGCATAAATTCCATTTAAACAAAGGATTCTGTCTGGTCATCTCAACTTCTTCCTCTGAATCCTAACAGCGCCTTTGAGGTGGGAAGAAGTCAGTTGCTTCTGATAAGAGGGCAATAAATTCTTTTTCTCTGAAAGACTTAGGTGTCCTGTGGCTGCTATCTTGCTGCAAGTCCTTTCTTTAAAAAAAGTATCTTACATAGCATCGTTTCTATTTTAACATTATATTATAACCTAAAACTATATTTAACACACTACTTAAGAGAATTAATACAGCATTACTTTCTAACACAACACATATAATATTCATTTTAATATTTGTGAAAAGCCAATCATAAAATACCCATTTTTCACAGGAAACTTTTGGGGAAAAAGGCTCCATGATTTGCTCAGCAACTTGTGTTACCCAAAAGTTTATTCACCTCTTTAGGTAAAACACTGCAATTAAATTCCCCAGGAAAGAATGAGCAATAAAGAACCAAACTGTCATCAGGAGAAGACAATAAATAGAAATATAGAAGTTGCTTCTCAGCTCCTTTTGAATTATTTGATGTATAAATTCTGCCTGAAAAACTATGCACTTTGGTTCTGACAGGTCCAGCCCTCAAAACCTGACAATTTGTCTTTGTTCAAAGATTTAGTACAAGTCTATATGGTCAGCTGTTTTTTGTGGACAAGAAGACTTGTTCTTGAAAACCTTACTATTGCCTTCTGACTGAATCCAGGAGAAGGCTTAGGGCTTCAGAATGGGATTTATCAGCAGAAGTGAGACAACAAATGGGGAAAAAGAAATCGCTGAAGAGTAAGCATTAGTCCATATCTTGTAACCCAACCATTCTCTGGTCATTTGGTCTTTGTGTGTTCATATGGAAACAAGTACTAGTCCTTTGTCATAGCTGGCAGGAAGCAATCACAGGAATTAGCCACTTCATAGAATCTTTCATTGCTTTTGGGGGAAAAAAAACCACGTAGGAAAGGTTTTCCCTATATAACAGAGCATCAAAGATATATATGGGGAGGTGCAGTAAGAATTAAATTGCAGGATTAAGAATTATAGAAGTAAAATCTGAATGTCCTGCAGACACTGAAAGAACATGATATTACCATAAAAACTCAACAAATCCAACAAATTGACTGAACTCTGAACTCTGTCCTCTCCAAAGGAGTCTGGCTGCTAGTGTCCAATTCTCAGGGACATCTGTGGCTGGTGAGCAGGTTATGTGTGGCTTCCACGCCAAGCCATGTGACAGATGCAATTGCAGTTGGGACAGTGCTGGCCTGGGAGGCAGCCTGAATCCTAGGGGCTAACCTGAACTCTACAGGCTAATCTGAATCGTAGGGGCTAACCTGAATCCTAGGGGCTACCTTCCCATCTTGACACAGCTGGAGGAGTAGATCCTGCAGACCTGCTCCTACTACTTGCAAAATACTACTAGATTATCATCTCCATTTTCTGAAGGTGTGTCACATGTCTTGTATATTTTATCCACACAAAGATTTTACTTTGCAGCTCAGAGTTGAGGTAGAAGTGACTGTTCATATTTCTGCAGGGCTGAAGATGAGGTGACTGAGTTTAAAATTTTTTTTTAAATTTGCTTCATTCAGAGTGCATAGTTCTGCTCTGAAAAGTACGATGACATCTTTCCTTGACAGCTCTGTATAAATGTCTGTCTACTTAATTACTCACCACATTTTCCCTTCCTTAGGCTCTGCAGCACAAAGGTGGCCAGACATCTCTTTTTCCCATGTACTTTACAGAATTGTAATTGTGTGGCATATAACCCATGAGCTCTAAAAAATCCTGCTGAGCCCAGATGAAGATACTTTTTCTCACCGTCACTGAATTACTCATCCTTATCATTCTGCCAATCTTGCCAGTCTCCAAACAACTAGCTACCTGCTCGTGTGAGGTCTCACTGATAAATTTCAGGGTGAGTGCCCTAAAATTACTCAGGTAAGTAGCTAGGCAGCAGCTTTTCTACCCTCAAAAGCAAACTATTTTTATTTTTTTCATGGCGCTGTTTATTTTTTGATGGCAGACAAAAGCAGGAGTGGCCTAAAAGGAGCGGGTGCAACACTCTCACCTTATGTAGCATCAACTTACTGGACAATGTAATGCCTAAACACATAAAAGTGCCACCACAGCACATTAATATAGAAACACTGCAAGACAGCAATTTCTCTAGGTGTCAGTTTTTTAAAAAACTGATCTCCCAATAGGGTCATCACTGGAAAAGTAAAAATGGTTTCCTGTTTTTCTTAAAGAAATGCTGCTCATAACTAAAGCTGATGTACAAGAGATAGCTTTACATTAAACACATTTACATACCTTATGTATATATCTATATATCTATATATATCTATATCTATATATCTATATATCTTGTTATATATACATGCATAAATATATGAAAAATACCAATCTCTAGATAATAAACATAGCCATCTTCTGTCTTTTGTTACAAATTTGCAGACAAGAAACTGTTACCTTATTACATCCAGGGATTGCATATAAACATATACATTTTCAGGGTTCTTTATTATGGAGAAAAAGGAAAAAGTCCTGTGTATTAGTATATTTACACCATACACAGACACACACACATACACATATAAAAAATCAGGGTTTTTTTTCCTGTTGCAACTAGGAAGTTGACAGGTGTATCTCATGTAAACACTGCTGAATCTTAACTAGGAAGAAAAATCCCTGATGACAATGCAGTCATATTGCATTTATGGCTGCTAATCTGGGCCTCTAACACTACATGAAGAAGTTCCACATTCATATTTTCTGGCATGGTGACTACAAAATGCATCTTAAGTGAATGCTGACAAGAACAGAAATGTTCAAGAATAAAGGTTATTTTAAGAGCTGGCAACAGTCTTGTAAGTTGTTTACCTAGAGTTTTTCCTATTAGATGATGCCAACCAATTTGCAATCCTATTGCAAGTTTAAGCGAAGTAGTTATTGTTCTTAAGAAGCATTACCTTTTCTCCCCACACCCAAAATTGCGTACGCTATACACAGCACACTTTATAATAAAGTTTTCATATTTACTAAGGTTCAGTTTAATGTTTTTTGTTTGTTTTCAAATGAATTTGGACAGCCATTTTTGAAATTATCTTTTACTGCAATAATAAACACACCAGTGCTGTACACAGTAATTAATACAACTCAAATGGAACCAAAATCTCATCAATAACTTCAGTTCTTTGTCAAATCTTTGTGTTGGTATTAAATGCTATAGCAGAAGCCTTATTTATTTTCACTCAGGAAAGACTGTTGAAAAACTGCATTTGGCTTCTTAAACACATAGGTTATTCCAGCTATCCAGAGCTGGAATCAATGTGGAAAAAATATTTTGGAGACTTTTCCCTCATTTTAATTGATTCCATTTGTCTACAGAGAATGGGAAAGGAAGTGAAGGAAAGCACAGAGCTGAGAATTTAGAACTATTGTGTATTTTACTTCTGTAAGCCTGTGTTTTGCAAATGCTGTTTTCTTTGTTTCTTTATGCCATAACATATCCTACAGCCATTGCTACACGAAGCTTTTGAAAAGGCAGGAAATATTAATTTATTGCTATCATTTGTCTGGCTTTCACAAAGGTGTGAAGTGAAGTAAGACAGCTGATAGGTGAGAATGTATCTGAAAGTTATTTCTCTTAATAATGATAAATTATGTAATTTTGTTAGAACCATATGCACTTCATCTTGAACATCTTAATTTGTATGATGTATTTATTTAACACTCTCATTAATTTATTTTGTGGGCCTCCCTGAAGAGATATTCTTCAGTGAAAAGAGCACAGAATCTTATCTATTACAGCAATGATTTACACATAAAATACTGTAAGCATATATATTCATATGTATTTTGCACATGGTGATCTAAAATAGCAAGGGATTCTTTTTAATCACTTAATATTTCTCAGTTAAGGGAGCCTCTTTTTCTTAAAATTATGCAACAATGCTACTGTCCTTAGAGACAACATGGACATGACTGACACGGCCTTTACTCCAAATAGCTACACTTGATGTAGCTTGAAGTAACAAGGGCCCTCATCAGAGAAGGCAAAACAGGAATCTTTCAAGCCCCCTCCAGCCTAGATTGTTCTATGATTCTATGACAGCCAAGTGGACCAGATTGTGTGGGCCTTCAGTAAAGTCACAGTTTTAATTCTCTAATTTCTTGCAAGCCACTCAGCCTCCAGATAAAAAGGAGCGTGACAAGAAAAATGCCATCTCAAAAGCATGCAGGGCCCAACAGCAGATGGCTACAACAGGAAAGAATCACCCCTCCGCTATTGCAAAGGTTACCTTACAAGATGTCAGAAAGTGAGCCACAGGAAAGCAAGCAGAGACTGATTTTGGGCTTAAACAGCCAGGTGAAGGTTTGATACAACACACATCCAAGGAAGAAGCAGATCTGCAGATGTAATGCTCTGAGTGTGATCTTTTCATGCTTTCAGCATCCTGGCAATCTCCAGACCCCCACCTTTCCTCCCTCCCTATTTGTCACCTGCTAATGTTATTTCAGCATCTTGCTTTTTCTCTCATATTTGCATAGAAAAC
>NW_005054376.1:770310-847605 GCF_000277835.1 Geospiza fortis
GAAGCAGGTCTTCTAAAGAGTCAATCCCATGTGGGTAAAGGAGAAAAACCTAATATAGCCTGATCTCGTCTCAATATAGCACGAAGAAGAGAAAAATCACTCCGTTAAGATGCTGAGTGTGGCAAGGGAAGGAATATAAAACATTAGTACTTGAAAATACAGAGACAAAGACCTGGATAACATTGTGCTGAGTGTGGTATAACAGGTAGTCTAGTAATGCTGAGACATTTGGTATGTAAATACCCTGACCATTCACAGAGGACCCTATGTTTTGCAGCAACTACATAAGCAGAATTCATCAATGCCAATGTGAGTGCCTGCCTTACTTTTGTCAGTAGTATAATACAACAGCCACTGTCACAAAACACACATTCTGCACTAGGTCCACGAAAGTACTGCAATGTTTGTGTATTGCAGATACACTAACTCCACAATACATACAAAAACGAAATTGTCATCATTAAAGGAAAATATTTTATTCTTCAGTGTTTTCTTGGATCACTACTTCCAAAAGACTTTTGGAATAGAACAGTGAAGAAAATGTAGCCATTATGGACAGTTATAAGCAGATATTAAATATGCTTTACTGAGTAGTGTGATCAAGTAATTCTGCAGCCCTAATAAATTTTCATACTGTGAACTACTGTGGTACTAAAATGAGCTGCCACAAGATTATGACAACAATCACAATTTAAGACCACCTTTTACAACATTTGTATTTAAAGTCAGATGCCAGAAATACAATGTACTGCAAGAATCATCTTTAGTCTCATTTCTTATGTAAATGGGGGAACTTGGCTGCTGGGGTGAGCTGCTAAACAGTTACACAAAGATGTATATGGCATGTTTGTAGATTAACATCTTTCAGAAAATGACTTATCCACGTGTACCTCCCTGCCTTTTTTTTTAAATAATGCTAATCACCTTCTACATTTATTCTCTCTTCCAGTTCCTGAAAATACATGATTTTGTCCCAAACCACTCAAATGCAGAGAAAGATCCAGAGCAGCAAATGGTACATGGACCCTTTTTGTTTTTAACTGAGATTTGCTTGTCTAAATGACGATTGTTCAAAGCCTTGAAAAGCTTTGTCTTCACCACATTTTTAAGTGAATGGTACATAAAGTAAGTGCAAGGGAAAAAGTATTTGAAGCATGTTCCTTGGGAAATGCTGAACTTCAGGAGCTAAGACATTTTAAGACAGCGGGTACCAAGATACCAAGGACTGAAAAGTGGGACTGGCAGGATGTAGTTCTGGGGAGATGCATACAAGAAACATGCCAGAGAGTATGTGGGAGCTGACACAGACCAAAAGCAGCCCAGAAGTGAGCAAGCCCATAGTGGTGGGAACAGCCAAAGCTACTGATTCTTCAGTGAAGAAAATGCTGCGGCACACAGCAGTGCTGATGGCTCCAGAAAATGCATTTGGTTTGGCAGCATGGAAAATGTTGGTCACCCCTGATGTTGAACCAGCAGCTTTCTGATCCTAGCTGGGCCTGAGCTCACGTCCATTCAGAGTTCATCCCTGTAGTACCTTACACAGCACAGTTGTCACCTGTGCACATTTGCTACACTTTCACTTCGATTTTTCTGAACTAGAAGTTTTCTCAGTATCTGCAGTACCAAAGTGTGAGGCTGCATGAACACCTGCAGTAATAATTCTATGAGACAAATGGATAGCAAGTACACAACATGTATTATGCTTGAGGAATCTCCTGTGGGAGCTACCTCTCTCTGCAGCATCCTGCCCAGTATTTTATAGAAAGTATATATAGGTAGCAGAAGCAGAGAGATGTATAATTACTCTCACAGCTCAGATCTTCGATTACTCGCTTAAACAAAAGAATTATCTGCAACTAGCAGGAAAACTGCATCAATTAAGACAGGCTGGAACAATCACCTACTGCAGAAACATGCATTGAATATTCTTCCTTTCAAGTGTAACACACTGTGTACATTTGGTAAGGGAATATCATATTAACTAAATAAACTTGGATTCGTTTTCTTGATTTTTTCTGATCTTATCCAAACCACCAAACACAGAGGGGAAAAGTTCAGGCGGCTCAGAACTGTAATATTGTTTAACCTCACAATTTAAATTTTCTGTTTTGTTAATGTCCTTTGAGCCAGAAGAATGTTTTAAAAAAATGCCTTTAAATCTGCTACTGAAGCTATGTTTGGGGATGTGAAAGACATATTGACCTGCTAAATTTTGGATTTGAATGGATGTTAGCCACATTTTAATTATTTGGTGGTGATATGTCTTCTTCAAGACTCCAAACTATACGTACCAAATTCTTGGTGCTGGTTACAGGATGGCACCAGGTACATTGCATTTTGTAAAATTGACAGGTGCTTTATTAGCATTTTAAAGTAACAAAGCCTTTTGTGTTTCAGGAAAAAAAAGTAAATTCTGTAACACAGACCATTTTCCAAGACATAAAAGACAGAGAAAATTAATTTCCCCCTGTCCTCCAAGAAGGCTATAACCAAGCATTAAACTTAATTTTATATGAGGAACAATTTACTTTAAGGTCCCAATATGTCTCTCCCTCTGCACTGATGTTACCTTAGATACACCTCAGATGTGATTACAGACTGGGCTTTTCTCTGTGCCCATTCAAATTACAAAATTAAATTTGAAAGAGAAGAAATAACAGATTGAATTTATCTTTAGAAAATGTAGCTATATTTACAAAGATAAATTCTGTATTGGATGTTTTTGATTCAATCTGCATCTTTGCCCAAAAAAGGAGCACCCCATTGAGGCAAATACTTACATGTCAAGTCTCAGTTACTGCAGTGTTTAGGAGATCTCTAAGTATATCAGGACAGAAATAAATTTTTATTTTTCTGCATTAAAAATACTTCCTTTTTTTTTGGCAAAATTTTTACAGATTACTAAGCTACAGTCATCTGTTCCAGAAAAAATCATAATTTCCTTGTTTATCTTACTTTCTGTGATGGAGGCTATCCAAAGATTTCTTTTTTCTTGCTCAGCTACCATTCTTGGTTTACTATCTTCAAACCTCCACGTTTCAAAGAGCATTTTTCTTTTCCTCCCCTCTTTTGGAAGAGTTCCAGTGAAAGCCATAAAAAAACCCTATTGCCTGGACTGTCTACCCTCTTTAAGAACCCGAGTAGGAGGCCAATGAGAAGAAAGGACATTAATGTTTTAGGACTGAGGATAGATTTGTTGAATTTCAGTCAGTGTTTGGGCCTGTGAGTTCTCACTTGCTATCCACTGTGCCAGGGTCAGCTTGAAATAATTTCTCAGGTCCAACTCAGTTTCCAAACCAACACCCCACTGAAAAACCATGACTTTGATCATCTCCTTGATTAAGCAACCTCTGCCAAGCCAAAACCTCAAACACAGTGAACCACTCTGTTCCTCTTGAAGTTACTCCAGGTGATGGTGGGCAGGCTTCTGACTTCCTACAGCTTCTCCCCTGGGGCACCACACCAAGCCAAAGCCAAGCCCTCGTGCTTCAACCTGCCCACGCTGAGGGGCATCACACTCTTTTCAGGGGGACAGCTCACACTCAGCCAATTCCACACACAAATGGGTTAACTCCCAAGGGCTCCTCTGCCCAGCCCTTTGTACAAACAGAAGGAAAAATTAACGAGGGAGAAAATAATTATTTGCAAACCCCGCAGCTTTTGAGCAGGAGATATCCATGTTTGTGTGGATATAGGGTATAGCTTACATTAACTTGTTTAATTGGACTAAACTAAAGCAGCATTTTTTTCTTTTTTTTGGCAAAGATAAATTACTGGATTTAGCACAGCTGGTAAGAGCTAATTCTGTACAAAGAGTTCCTTTCAGTAGTGTGGGTGGCAATACACTTTCAGCAACTGGCCTAATTAGTTCTTCCTTCTTTGCAATAACACAGGACAGTTCAAAAAAGAAAAAAAAAAAGATTGTAATGGAAGACGTGGTATAAAATAATTCTCTTTGCTCTTCTGGTTTTGCCAGTCCTCTCTTATTTAATGTCACACTAAGCAGAGGCTTGCCCTAGTATTTTGCAGCACAGATAATAATTAGGAGTGGGAGGTTAGTACTTATTCCAAACACAGGCAGGGAGCAACGTCTGTTCCTCTGTGCACGTCAGAGAAGAGCATTCCTCACCCAAACCACCCTGGCCAAACCCAGGCTGCAGAGTGATGGATGCACCACTGAGGGCTTTCCCCTCGGCAGGGTTCCCATTCTGGGTGGCTTGTTTAGCACAGATTGGGAAGCCCGAGCTGCACTCCCCAGCGCACCCTCTCTGACACGGATTATTTACGTGACAAAAGACAACGTGGGTACCAAGTGGGATCATTTCAGCTTCACTGCTCCTCATGTACAGCCCACCAGCTGCAGGGCAACAACCCACTGCCCAAACAAGCACTGACTTGAGCACACTGACACCTTCCCTTCCATACAAGCTGGCCAAAAGCACTTGGGTCTCCCAGCAGTGCACGACACCCTGCAGCTGTCAGCAAGATACAGCTCCTACCAGATAAAAACTGGGCTTGGCAAGATCCACTTGACCTTCTGAATGTCAGTGAGATAAAGGGTAAAAGGCCAGAAAGGGCACAGATGTTTGAATTTACCTTCATTATAGGCCATCTAGGAAACTGCTGGAATTTTTTTTTCTAGCTGTTGTTTTGAATAATGATTCTGGAGCTGTGACTGAGTGAGTTACAAATCTATTAAAAAACAATCTAAATTGTTACGAGCCATTACCAATGGCTTTTTCTCCTAACTAGACTGAATGAAGGAAGGATTATGAAAAACTTCTGTTAGGAAAAAACTGAATGTGAAGGGGAAAAACAAATTAAAAGTGAAGAGTATTTTATGAAGACAAAGAGAATGACCAACTAATAAGGAAACTCTCCAGAGAGCTTAAAGAAAAACCCAGCAATGAAACTAGAAAATAACAGTGTTTATCAGTACGTAGAGTTCCTGTCTTGTTTCTTTTTAATTATTTTTATATTTGCCCATTTGTTTCTGTTGGCAGCAAATAGAAGACATAGGGCTACTCCTATAGGTAATATTAGCCAGTCTGATGAAAAACAAGAATTAATAAAACTTCTTAGAATTGCCCACTGCTCATTTACAGTTTGAACAGTCTGACACTGAGAATAATATTTTCCAACACACACTTCTCCATAATGACTGTTTGACAGTCTACAGAGTTTTTGGTTGATGGAAGGTTGTTGATGAATTTCCAGAAGACTATTTAAACACATGTTGGGGAGAAGGCAGAGACAGGAGGCAGTTATGGGGAATAGACTGAATCTAGGAATTTGTCAGCGAGGAATCCTGTCTGAAGTAATTTCTAATACAGCACTTTCCTCTTTCTGTGGCTTGACACCTTAAGTATTTCCTAATTTTCTTTCCATTTTTCTGTATATAAACATTGGAAGAAGAAGGGAAACTGACTGACTATAAACAGAAACCAGTGAAGCTACTACACACAAGCTATTATGTAAAGCAGAGATCTGTCCTTAATCTTTCAGTATTAATCATCCCATAGTTTTAACAAAAGCAGAGCAAGACTAACTGGTAAGAGATTCAAAATGATTCTTTAATGTATATAATGTATGATGTCCTTTAACAAACATACGCATCCAAAATTCATTTTGCTCATTCTATCTCAGCTTGTTTATTTTGCTATTCAAAAATATTGTATAAACACCTTACATGTAAGCCTGTGTACAAAAGAAACCCTCCTCTGGGAAAAAGCACAGAAAAATGAGCCAGTAGATGGCATTGTGGCACTTCAAAAGACATTCCAGAAAATTCCACTTAAAAACATGCAAGCCTAAATGCTGTGTTTAACCACTTACTGCTTAACCAATGCAGTATTTTACTCCTGCTCCGTGCTCCACATGCACAACTGAATAAACAAAACTGCATGATGTAACTCCACTGTCACACTAGCCCTGAAACAAATCTTGTCTGCTCTGGTTCCCAAATCCAATTAGCTCCATATGCTACATTTACAATCCCAGTCTTGAAAAGATGATCCTTATTTGATGATTAATGTCCCACAAGCCATGGCCATCATAGATATAATAGAATAGATGTGATTAGTGGAAAAATTTTTGCTAAAACAGAACCATATACAAGCTCTTACAATCAATGCAGATAATACTATTTCCTGCTGTACAGCAACTTCTGTGGATTAGATACCCCTTAAAAGTAAATTTCTTAAGTATTTTCTGAATATTCTACATAATTTGTTTCAATTAAGCTGCTGATACATCCTCACAGCTAGAGATGAGAAGACTGCAGCAACTCACCAGTTTCTTGTGCAACACAGCAGTTCTCTACTGCTCAAACCACACTAATTTGAAATAATTTTGCAGAACTCAAGATACAAAAGACCTTGTGAGTTTAAGAATTATACTCCATAAACAGACAAACTTATTTAAACTGAAACTACACTTGTAATTATCAGTACTTTATCTGCAAGCTACTTTATCTATAAACCTGCTTTACCTTGATCATGTCTGAACAGGGGTTGGAGCAGAGATTTTTGGAGCTCTCTTCCAGTCTCAGGTATTCTGTGAGGCTTATACATCAATGCCCCTCATGACATTAGTCTTTATAAAAACATCTAGTTTCACTATAGTATTAATTTTCTCAGGAAGTTCTAAAAATCCTTATCTCAGAAGGAAAAATTTTCAGGATCATGTAAATCAATCTGACTATCTTAAGGACTCTAATTAAATTCGATAGCATACTCTAAGCATCCAGTTGTATATAGTCCTTTTATTTCATGCCACTTCTAGAGTAAACTAAAGCAGTTTAGTTTTCCTAATGGAAAAAATTCAACTTCAGTTTCCACTGCCTAATAGCATAATACTTGGATTAAGAAACAAAGGAGCAATTAAAACTTCATCCACAAATTAACAGATCAAATATTTTTGCAAATTTATTAGTTACAAAAACATCATCCTCACTTGAACAAGGCTGGGGCTTATATGTGAAAATTCCTTTTTCTAATTATAAATAGGTTTTAAAAACACAGAGTGATACAAGAAAAATGTTTCTTTCATCCCCTATGAAGTTACAAGCATTACTGTGAATGTTTAGGTATTAAAAATGGATGTCTCCTTTTTGGAATAGAGGCGGTCAGGTTGGGATGCAGCATCCAGGAGAAGAGGGAAAATAAATAGTTCCTTCCTCTTATCATCACTTCTTTCAACATGATCCCATCCTTAGAGGTAGGTGACAAGTGTCACAAACCCAAAAGCATTTCAAAGAGAATAAAATGGTGTAGGGGGGAGAACATAAGCACTGGCAACTGGATCAATTTAAGGATCCACCTTTTCCAGTATTTGGTGCCCACTATAGTCCACAAGCAGTTATTCAGGGAAGGGGAGCATGAATATGACACACATGCATACATCTTTCTGCTGAAATGCCTCTTCTGCTTCCAGTGACAACAACATTTTGGCAACTTCATGGCCATGTATCCATAGCACCATTTTAACATTAATTTGTCTAATCCCCATTTGAACTCATCTACCTGCTGGCCTCTCCAGCATGCTGAGGCATGTGGCAATGAGTTATATCATATAAATGTGTACTTGGCACTTTTGAACTCTCAAGCTTTGTGGTTGGTCATTTTGCTTTGACCTTGTAAAATGTTCAGAAGAGTAAAGAAAATGTCACTCTACTTCTATTTTCCTCAGAAATGGTTTTCTTCTGTGGGAGTTTTCAAGTGGTATGTTCCTCATACCCAGGTACCAGGAAGGAGGGTAACTCAGAGAAAGTACTCAACCAGCTAACATCCATGTGGTCAGGAGCACATGAAACAGGAGAATAGCAGACACCCTTCCTGAACAGGCTGGAAGTGCACCATGACACCCTGCAATCCATTTGACAGCAGAAGTAGGAAAAGGTGACCTGACTGACTGTTCTTACTACTGTTGAAGCAGAGTCATTCAGAGTGCCCAACTGTGTCCA
Organism: Geospiza fortis; assembly: GCF_000277835.1. NCBI lineage: Eukaryota > Metazoa > Chordata > Aves > Passeriformes > Thraupidae > Geospiza > Geospiza fortis. The sequence continues at coordinate 778,274 of NW_005054376.1, forward strand.
CTGACCACACTCTGGGTCACAAAGCCCATTGTATGGGAGTGGGCCCTTGGAGTAAATACAGTGGGACCTTGTGTGGTGACCTCCAGAGTGTGCTGGCTCACAGGCAAAGCAAAGCATCCTTCACCATCTTATTTATGATGTGTGCTTGGTCTTCTGTCCTGTGAGGCTTGGTGGTGGGGACTGACACAGAACCAGCAAGAAGGTCATATGGGGTCATCCCATAGTTTTGCCTTCTGGGAAACCTACCATCAACTTAAAATTGTTACAGGCCTCTCTTGCCTGCACTGAACTGTGATTTGCAGGGGACATCACTTACATGTCAGAGAAAAAACCAATTTGATAATTTTCTTGTGTTCATCAGCTACCCTCTGCTACCGTGAGAATCCTTGATGAAGAAAGCAGCCTGACCAAGGACAGACACTTTTTGTGGGAAGATTTCTTTGTGGCTGAATCCACAGAATCTGATTTCCTTCCAAACCCATCCAAGTGTTTGAACATTTTGTCTTTTGACATACTCATAAATATTGGTTCTTCTCACGCAGCCAGTGCTTCAACAGGATCAGAGCTGGAGCATATATGCAAAAGGATTCATACTCTCACCATACCAGGTGCTATTTTCTCTACCCATTCAGTGGCTCCTGATGCTGTGCTCAGCCACATCTAAACAAATCATGCTCTATCTAGTATCTGTTTGTTTTACAGAATGGCAAATACAGCCAATCCCCCCAAAAAGGGATTTTTTTGAAGATGACTATTGTTTCAAAAGTCCATGTTATAAACAAGTGCTACAAATTTTGAAACTTTAAAATGAGCTTGGTACTGATTCACCAGAGCAGAGGCCACTGTTTAACCCAGCATGAGCCAATGGGAATTTTCTCAGATACTAAAGAAATGGTGGCAACTGTGGCTGTGTCACAGGCTTCCACGGCTCTTCCAGACCAAAATTATAGTCAGAAAAAAAACCCCAAAAAACATCAGCCAAGCCTACTCTTACTTGCGCAAGGAAGATCTGTGCTAGACCTCCTACTAACATAGTCTCTGAAGTGTTCCACTGCTTGTAGGACTGGTAACTATTTGTGTAAACTTTCTAAACCATGCACACACACAGAGCCATGCAGCATCTGGACCAGGCAGGGAGCTCAGGCTTACCATTCCCTCAGGCTGGAGGCATCCCAATTACAACATCTGTCCAGAAGGAGAAACAGATGGCCAACTTCTCCAGACTTTTCTGCCTGCCTGACCTGATGTCCTTTACACCAGTCACTTGGGCAGATAAATAATAATAAATAAAATTGCTAATTAAACCCCCTGGGTAAATTAAAGAGTTAATTATGTGACAGTACTTCTCAGTCCTAAATATTGGGCTAAATCACTGGGGCTGTCTATGCACTCACTAAAAAAAGCAGACTGACAGAAAAAGTATTATCCTCAAGATACTACATTTGCTAATTTGCTGTACAATTACAGGGTTAATTGACAACGTCTTGCCATTTCTGAAAGCAGTTTGACAGACTTTTCCAGGCACTCCACCACTGCCTACAGCAAAGCTATGTGAGGTACAATAATATCTACTGCTCACAAGTAAAAGAAAAAGCTCTCAACTCAGCAAGAATTGTGTTTCTTAAAAATAAATTTAAACATTTTACTGACTGGTGCTTAGGTTTTTCTGTACAAATCAGCATTTACAGACTACTATTCCTCACTTTGTTTCAAGCTCACAATCCAATCAATAATTACATTAAAATACACCAGCAAGGAAAAAGATCAAAGTAAAGCTAGCCAATTAGGAATTTCTTTAAGCTACAAGCATGCAAATCAAATTGAACTAATAAATTAAAATTTTTAATCTTGATTTTGGAGGGTTCTTCCCTCCATAATCTCAGTCTTTAACTGCACTGTTATTTACGGAGAAATCCTTCTAAATGACATTTAAACCATTTTTCTAAACCTATTAGGATTTTATGTCTATATTGTCTGCATTTGTGCTGGCAGTAACTTCTGAAGCTGCCACCACATTTTTACAGCAGAATAAAGATATGATGTTCTCACAAGTTCCTACGGACACCTGGCAATCACCTACAAAAGAACGCCCAATTAACGGATTCTCTGGAAGAAAGGCTAGAGCTTGAGTGCAAGTCTTTCTGTTTACTCACCAGAGAATCCACTCAGGAGACGGGAGCTGTAAAGGGTAAGGTTGCACAAGATCTTTTGACTGATGAATTAACCACAATCATCAAGCCATGGGGCCCAGCGATGTAGGAAAGGTCATTTCCTAAATTTACATGTCCACAAACTGCCATTTTAAAGTTCAGGCAGGACAGACCAGCAAGCTACCACGAAATAAAGGAAGGGATATTCAGAGTCACTGCCAGTTCCCTGGTGTTCCTTGCCCTTGCATTGGCTACAGACCTCAGCACCCACTGTTCTTCACTGGCCCTCACTTCCAGTCCCAGTTAAAACTACCTTGTAATGAAAGCAGGGCAAAAGTTACTAATCCTGAGGGCTGCTAACTGAGGTCACTTCTTCCCTGCAAAGTCCCACTGGGGCTTGTCCCAGGGGGTGACAAATACCCGCCCATCTCTCTCTAGATACAAATCCTCTAGCACCCACCATAGGAGCTTGTATCTGACTGTGTTACTTTGTCCCAGTTGATGTTAAGGGACGCAAAGTCAATTTCTTTCAGTCACAGAGGGAAATGTTGAATTGTCAAAGGATATTGTAAGAGACGGATTAAAACTTGCCCTAATTACCACAGCCTGCTTGAATCAATATGCAAGTGTTACAAAGCTTCCCATGCAAACTGAATAAGTTAATATTAGAAATAAGAATGATAAATGCTGTGCTTTCATCAAAAAAGGCTTCTCCTTTGAACTTCTAATTAGGCAATAAAAATGTATTAAGCATTTTAGGAAGAAACTTTCTCAGGAAATACAGTGATAACACATTTATCATTTTCTGTGGCTCACATGGTATTTGACATAATTTCTCTCCTTAGGACCCTCCTTCCCTCCAACCAGCTCTCATGCCTTAATTCCACAGTGATTCCAAGTTTCTTTTAATTAGGAAGGTTATGAAGAGCCACAGAATAACTCCTGAAGTTGTGATCTAGTTGAAAAAGCACAAGAAAAACAGTCTGAGGAGATGCAATGTGAGGCTTGGTTCATGTCAGGTTGAGTTTTCTACTTTATGTTTTTATACCTTAAAAGTATATAAATATATCTTCAGAATGTATTTTCAGTCTTTTTCGTACTGCACTTTCCTTCAAAAAAGAGGCGCAGCCCCTGCACAAGATACAGCATGAAAGAACCCGGCCAAAGAGGTATCGCTCTTGCAGAAAGGATCTTGAGGAGTTTGTCCATGCAAGAATGTGACCCACGAGGGAAGCCCAGTCAGGTCACTGTGAATCAGACTGCAGACCTGAGGTTTTTGAGAATGTGCTTGTAAGGCGAAACTCAGTCAAATGCCACAGAATAAAATGTTGGTGTTCAACAGCATCCAGTGTCCCACTGGCAGCCACTAGTTCCATGGTAAGGGAACTGGGGGGAGGGAAGCGATTTCCTCATGTGGCTACAAATCATCACTTACTGGTCTGTTCAGTAACACCCTCTGAGAAGACCAGATGCAAACATGAGTGAGGTCACAGCTAATGTAAACAACCCCCCCCCGGCCCCCCCGAAAAACAAAAGCAAAACCAACATTAGCCAATGTCAGACAAGAAAAAAACATCACTGGGAGGATAAAAAAATTGGCAATAATTAGAAATGATCCTTTATATTCATAAGAGGCATGAACATAGCTTTCCACCTATTTCCAAAACCACTAAGACTCTTTGAAGGCAGATACTAATTACTGATAAGTTAAATGATGGGAAAGAAAATGCTACATATGAGTGCCCAGAATTTTAACACATTGCTTTTATATCCAAAAAGGACCACTGCTACACTATTAAATGCTGAGAACATGAATTTTTACTGAAAGTGTTTTGCTTCTGCTTTAAAAATGTAAGAAAGAAAGAAATGCCTGGCATTGAGAATTGGTCTCCTTTTGCCAATACTGCTAGTCAATATTAGCATGTAAGTTTTAATGATTCACTACACTGTTTGATTATCCACTCCCCAAACCCACCTTAATTAGCGGAAATATTGATTTTACAATGTTTAATTCCTACAAGCTTAAGAAATATGAGCTGATAAATATAGTACTGAATAACAAAAAATTAAACTGATATAGTAATAAAATTGTAACAAAGGGAAAATGTCCTCCTGGACCTAAATTGAGTTACAGTAGATTACATTTAAAAATTTTAGTCTGAACCCTGCTGAGGCAATCATTCATGGAATGCTGTCTTGCCAAGCAAGTCACCAAGAGTGACTTGAAAGGATGTGATTGTACTGTTGCCACAACATAGTATCTGGTGCAAAATATTCTCTCCGAAGTATAACAGAGTCATAGCACAAAGCAAATGGTGCCAAAGGTCTAGCTGATAAGCTTTTCCTGTCAAGGAGAAAAACAACCTAGTCCAAATTTAGGGTTTTTTAAAAGAATGGCAGAAAGTTAGTGCTTTTTCATTCAGTATACAAAAAAATGTTTCCAGACTTCTATCCCATAAAAATTAAAATTCTCCTTTTATTTTATAAGAATAGGAAATTCTGAGCATCTTTTCTGTCTTAGGAACCACAGTACAGCTACAGTCAGTGGACGTATATCTAACATTAACAGATATGTTCTTAACTCTGAAGGGACAAGCGTGGTACATCAATGTTATGGTCTGTTTTAAAGCAGACATAACACTGCCACTAATTCCTGAGATCAAGCTGTAACTATTTGAGCTACAGAGCCTTCACTTCTTTTAAAATTCTGTATTTGTACAAGCATTTTTGAAATAAAATGTTACCACCCTTCTATAATAACAACAGACTAAGCATTCTCATTAAGTGCCCAGAACAAAACCTTACAGGAAGACACTTCTCCCTCCTTAAGTTCTAGTAAAAAGAGGACACACATTCAATACTATCCCTTTTCCTCATTTCTATAAAGGAGCAACCCACATTGCCAGCACTCATGGAAAGGAAGAAGCAAACAGTTTTATGTAAAAAACCCACATTTTAATCCATTCTTCCTTGAGAGCAAGTGTATCTTTTGGAAAAGGTAAAAAGCATGTCTTAGCTGTAAGTAAGTCCTTATGTAAAGAACTAAAGCAAATAACTAAATCCTGGCTAATATTTGACAGTTGCTGCCTTATGGAAACACTGAGGTCTGCAAGGATGGTGGCAGAATGATTAAATGGTAAACCACTATGTCAGCTGTTGAAGAGATTAAAAACGAACAGCCTGTGTAACAGTAACAACAAAAAAGATCAACAGGACAACAGCATGTGGTGGCATCAGCATTACCAGAAACATGTGTGTAAAAGAGGCTTCAGTTACTATTTCAGCATCAAAGCCAGCACCTTTAATTCTCAAGCGACCCAAGATGTGGAAGGCAGTGACACCTACTGAGATGCAGCCCATTTGACAAATCACGCTTGTCTAAACACCAACTTGGGAACTCTTCCGTTCAGAGAGATTTCTGCTAGTGTTAGTGGATGGTTCTGAATGTTCTGAGGGTTGCCAGAGCACAACCCCTCCCTGCTGCTCCCCAAAATAAGGGTCATCAGGTGGTGCTGCGGGGGCACTGACACGTCCATAAGGCTTGCTATGAGTCATACACACAGTGCAACACAGCCAGGGCTCTGAAATGCTACCTCAGGCAGAGTGAACACTGACACATTTCCTTCCCACTTGCCAGAACCAAGACTCCGGGCTGTGACTCCTTTCCTTCTCTAGAAAAATGCATCCCAAGCACGGGCAAAAACAAATAGTGGGACAAGCTATGGAAAGTGTTAAAACCCTCCCATCACGGTGTATATGCAAGAGATGGCCAAAAGAAGTTTTCCCGTGGCTGCCCTTTACTGTGACTCCCTTTCAGTCCCACTTATACCAGAACAACTGTTCTTAGTTCAATGCAAAAAGGGAAACTGGGTGCATTGCCAATGTAAGCACAATCCGAAAAACATTTAATGAAGAGATGTATGGACTGTCAGCATCAGTAATGAGCTGACACATGGTGCCTCTCCCTGTTGTCAACAACAGACTAACCGAGAGAAAGGCAGCCAGAGGGCAGCCAATTTTGGGAGCTTCTGGGTGATGGCTCTAGGCTAGACCAAGTAGACAACCACAGTCACCCCTGGCTTCCAACAGTTTAGAACTTTTCCTTCTGTTTCAGCTTTAGATGTGTTCTTATTTTTCTTCCATTGATTTCATTGAGAAGATTACTGATGAAAACCAGATCTATCAGAACTTGCTTCTGTATATAAATGGCACCTTCAAAGGTCATCTAGGACCTGGAAAACGAGTCCTTAAGGCTCCTAATAAAACTCATAAATACAGCATGCTGTTTGTACTGATCTTCAGCTCTTTACCAGAACAAACTTGACTTACACTCCTTAATTAGTAGAATTTAGTGAGAATTTAACGCACAAGACAGGCAGATGCATGGACTTAATTAATAAAGCAAAGAATGCAAACAGAAATAAAATATTATCTACTTAAAAATAATTAGGTAAATAGATTCCTATAGAGAAGGCAGCTCCCAGGCCATAACCCATATCATTGCAACAACTGAAATAGAACAGGTACTGATTTACACCTCTTACGACAGCTCCCAGGTCTGACTTTTTTTAGTGTTTTGCACTTAACATTTCATAGTGTTTTCAGCGCTGCAAACTTCTTTCTTAAATCAGTAATTTGGAAAACATACATTCAGTTCTGTGACACCACATTTCATCATAGGCAGTTCAAAACATTTTTCTGGGTAGATCAGTTATTTTCACTAGTTTGCTGTAAAGCAATGCAAAAAGACCAACTTTTTTAACCCTTTTCTAGTTGAACTTTCTGGTAGAGAATTTGCATGTAAACAAAATACGATTTTTCAGCAGTTAGACCCACTTGGAATTGAGAAGAATGACGTCAGCACTCACAAGCTACTTTTAGTTCCTGCCAATAAGATCCAAGCTGCTATCTCTGAGTCAGGATCCACAAAGTAAACCGATAAATTTTTAGGAAGAGAATCAGAGGACCAAGCAGTGCATGAATGAAGCTGAAACGTTATTTTGTCTAAATATTCTTCACCAATTATAACTTTTGTCCTTATTTTTTTCTGTTGATATAAGTTCCTGATCCAAAAAGAACAAGGTTGATAATTGATTTACAACTGAATAATTGAAGACTTCTCAAATTTTGAAAACTTCCAGTAGTTGTAGAAGATGAGGTTGTGGATGAATAATGCCAGAGGCTATGCATGTATGAGGTAACTATACACTTCACCAATTTCCTCAAATTGGTGAAGCTCTTAAGGATGACATATTGTGGAAAGGAAATATGGAGATGACTGCATTTTATCCTAGAAATCTATTGCCTCTCCAAGCAGGCATTGTTCCATATGGTATTATTCCAGGTGAGCAGCTAGATATCAAATTACTAGATTTTCTTGCAAGCTTAAGGTCTTAAGCATGAGACTGATGGCTCAAAAACACAGCTACAAACCAAGTGGAACTACTGCCATAAGTCGTTATTAAAAAAGAAATCAATTTCTCTCAGTTGTAAAGTATTGATACAACCTTACAGCTGTTTCTCAGGTTGTGGGGGACAAAAAAAGTGAATACATTTTTACAGTGTTGCTTTTCCCACAGTCTTTGATACATGGATCCATGTCAGGAATGTAACCAACAGGAGGTAGAAGAAACTGCTGCCTTGGCTAGCTCTTGCTCTTTTGCAGTGAGTGCCAATTCACTGCATGGCTCAAGTAGCTCAAATGGATTCCCTGTTGTTATTCTTTGTGTGTCATGAAAAATATGCTGGAGGACAAGGATATCTGAAGTGTTCTATTGCTCCTGGTCTACAGATTCACTTTATGCTTTGCTGTTATCGAGCATGAATTCAAATTACAATAAAGTGGACATAAGTTACTCATTCATAAAATTTAAAACTGACAAATTCAAACATTCATTAAAGGTGTGGATATTAACAAAAACCCACAAGTATACAAGTATCTCTGTGGAGGTAGGTTACATCAAAGATACCTCACCTTTTCCTTTCCTTACAAGGCAGGTTTCCAGCTTTTGTCCATGTCCTCTCTTCCTGACAAACTACTTTAATTTTCACAGCTGGTTCATGACTGGGAACACATCCACTCACTCCACCCCTGTGCAACGAACAGTACCCAATCTCTCTGCCTTCAGCAAAGCATAACTTAATATATTAACTTGTGACTTCTATATGGTGTGTCAAATGCAAGATAAATGTTGGTGTCCTGAAACCTAGGAGGATTTTATTATGCAAAAGAGAACCAAATTCACCCAGCAAAATACTGGCGTCTCATGCCAGATACATTAAGAATAATGACATACTGATAAATACACTCATCTTTTCACCTTTGTAAAGGAAATGTAGGGGTTCTGACTCCATGAGGTCCCCTCACCTCACTGACCTTCAATGGTCATGAGAACATTGGAAAAAATTGGTTTTATGGTCAATGGTTTTGCAGCAGAAAGTGCAAAACTTGTACAGATTCTTTTCTCCCCACATTAATTAAGACACAAAGTAGAATCACCAATCTATTTCTTGTATATGTTCATTAACTGAGTAACTTAAACTAGGTTACATTTAATAGATTACTTTTAACACATAGCTCAAATTCTCCAAGTTGTTTTCCTGCTGTGTTTTCTGAGACAGCATAAAGTGGCCTTGAAATAAATAAAAAAATCCCACCAACACAACAAAGCAATATAATACAGAGTCATGAAGCATATCTGCAAAGAGGACTCCATAATGGAAAAAAGATCAAGAACAACCACACAACTTTATTTTATTTTGGAAAAATAAAACTCACAAGTTAGAGCAGAACTTGGGCAGTTCTAAATTGACACTTTCTGCAGCAGAAATATTGCCTAAGCTCTTTTAGAACTTGCTTGCATGCCAGAGCAAATATTTTCATTTCACTGACCTTGCTAAGCAACTCCTCAGCATTAAGTGTATGGTACAACTCTGCAGTAGTATCAAGCCTGGAATATTTATTAAAAATATTTGCAATCTGTGAAAACAAACTCTTAATTCCATGCATATTCAAACCATGAACTCCATTCTGTGTATTAAACAGCACAAGAGAATCTAATCTAAAACAGGTTTTCATGCAGGAGAAGAGGAGGTGGTGGTGAGTGGGTGCTCTTCTTTACATTATTACTAAGATTTGACCCTTTGAGCCATCACTGACTAAATATAGCACACTTGATTTCCAACTTTTTGGATGTACACTGTACTATGTTCCACTGCTCTACAGCAGAATTAGCAACAGGACTTACAAGCATTATAAAGTATTTTCTTATGAGAAAAAAAGGGCATATTAGGACATAAGTTGTAATTCTGTCTGTATTTCTCTCTCTGAGAGAAGTTATACCTAACATTGTCCAGGCCTAAATGACTACATCTTTCCATGTGCACCATCAAAAATCAGGATATATATCTGTCTACCTACCACTGTAGCCTCTAAATAATAGAAACGCTGATGTGCTAGTGTGGAAGAGGATTTGTTGTTGTGGTCCTGTGTAGGACAGCTTATATAATAATACCATTACATTCCCAGGTCTCACTACCTTGGAATACCTAGTCAGCCACAAGAACAACAAAAGTGTCCTTGCGTAAGTTATGATTCTTTCAGATCCATGAGGATCCCATCCCCTTCTTCTCTGACTCTGGCTGACCCTGTTCTGTTAAGTAAAAGGAACTGGGAACTTTTTTAATGACTGAATCAAGAATAATAATCCATTTTTACAAGACAGATGAATGTAATGCTAAATGGTATTTATTTAAGCAAGAAATACTTTTCTGAAACGAACTGCATTTATAATGACTGCTGTTGCTTTAGTCTCTTGGTGGTGAATTTCACGCTTTCTAGAGAGATATGTAGATGAAATAGGAAGATTTCTACCATATACAAATCTTGAAGCAAGATTTATTAGGATGACAATGGAAGACAGCCTAAAGCATGTCCTGTTGGATGCCAATTTGTATGATTTTTGGTGCTGAGCCTTTCTTTCATACACAACATTAATAGCAAAATAGCTATTATTGTCTTCATGCTTAAAGCCTGGTTCTTACAAACACAAAGTTTGCTTATGTGTATTGTTATTTACTGAACTTCCATCCACATTCTCAGTGGAAACCCATCTCTACAGAATTGCTGTGAATTTCATTCTTGTCCCTGAAAAAAATCACACAAGAAATACACACAGACAGACTAGCCTCTGAACACTTGATATCTCTGACCAAGAAGTACACATAAGGTCTTAGAACTTCAAAAGAAGAAATGTTGAAGCCAGAAAGATCAAGTATTTTACCTTTTAAGAAATGATCCAGTGGAGTCTGTGGTCACCTTATAGTTCGACAAGCTTTTCCATAAACCTCTAAAATCACTAACCAAGCAACCAGTCCCCACAGATGCTCATTCCCTGCTTTGTTTTTCATCTTCTTTTATGACAGGATCCAACTATCAGTTCATAAATCCTGTAAATGCTTTTCATAGTGGTTTTTACTGCCCTTTGGACTGAAACCGTCCTGGAGGAGAAGGGAATTCACTATTGTACTTTCCTACCAGCCAATTTCTGTACACATCTGTACGTAAAGCACAGAAACAGCTTGTGGTTCACAGCAGAAATTAGAAACTGAATAATAGCTGGGAATTGATCAGGTGCGCTTTGGAAAATAAGGACTAAGTGAAACAGGTTGAATCTGCTGTAAAATATGCAGAACAGACTTTCATATTAGACTGTATTCACAGCTGTAGGCTAGCAGAAGATATTTAGAAAGATGAAACTAGAACAATGGGAGTAGAAAAATAATATCTTTACCATTATCAGGAGGAAATACTGGGAACTGTGATATTGTATCTGGTCTGTCTGCTGGTACTGACTACTTCATCTTTAAGAAGCAATCTTCTGGGGTGAATGGGGAAAGAAATGTTTGTTGGATTTTTTTCACCATTTGAATGTCACTTAAAATATTCTGCAAACTTGCACTGGAAATTTCCCCCTTAATTATGTAAACACTTGTGAACTGTGAAAAATTAGAAGCACTTGCATAGAAAAACTGAAAAACACATTACTGAAAGTGATACAGAGAATCACAGATTACCTAAAAGCAGGATATTATCAGCTATCATTGCTAATGTTCTTGCTTACACATCTCTCCAGCTCCAGTGATGAAGAAATTGAGTTTTCTAGAATCCAAGCAGCCTCAGAAAGCTGGATAATTGCTACACTCATGGCAGCCAGTGGGCTCTGTCCCATAAAACTCCAGCTAAAGAGCTGGTAGATGCACACACTGCATATTGTGCTGAACAGAGAATGACAGAGACAGAGCTGGGAGTTCAACTGTGTCCCTGAAGAAGCTTCACAAGTCCTGGGAGTTTACTGACCCACCCAGGATCCCTAGTTTTGACAAGATGTGCTGCTGGGTATATGAGATGAGTCATGCCTGAACCACTTGCAAGTGCTATGGAGTTCAAAAAGATGGGTTCTCCACCTCTGCTCCCCCACAGCTTAGTCAGTGGGAATTTCCTGTTTTGCTCACTTTGAGCAACCATAAAATGTAGATACTACTACTGAAATGAAATTATAAACTATTGATTTACAATGTCTAAAACTTTCACTTGTGAACACTTAAAAGCAGATACTGAGGAGGAGGTAGTAGAGGAAGATACTTGGCAAATTGACAAGTGAATCAATATAAAAAATTCAAGTACCATTTTAAGCTCTTCATTTACGATGTAAATCTCTTATCCACAACAAATTTAAGTAAAAAAAGAGGTGCTGGACAATAAAGCACAGAATTCTGCTAGAATGTGACATACCCAGAACAGCACCATTGCAGATACAGATTGCCAGTGTACACATGTAAAGCATCAGCTTCAGTATTTCACAAAAGGCAGCAACTTAAACAAAACATTGAAGCATCTCTCATGGATCTGCTCTTCAAAAAGATTTAAAGCCACTGATTTGCAAAAGCAACAGTTGCTTTAACTGTGGGGAAGAAACTTAAGTCTTGTTTGAAGTTTGTACTCATTAGCAAACAGAAATCTAAACCCCCAGGATGATCTGAATGTATATATTTTTTTTCAACGGCAACATAACTGTAGTAGAAAATTACTTAATCCCAGAGGATTAACATACACATAGAAATGAAGAAGAATGAGAAACTGTAAACCAGTCTTGTTTTAAGAAAGTGCACTTCTCAGCAGTGATACTGACGCTTTCCAAAGTGTGTGTGTAAGTCATCCAGGGCAAGCCAGTGACAGTACTTTTCAAAACATCTAAAAATGATGTTAAGTTTGCCACCTGCTGAGATAAATGACAGTAAGTGAAAGAGATTACACAGTTTTCAGGTACAATCACTTTGAAATTCAGATGCTCTTTTATCAATACATTGCTTATTTAGAATTCCTAAGACTGAACAAGCAAGTGTTCTGGACCAAAAATTAGAAAATTGAATTTCAGGTGCAGTCTGCCTTTAATACTGTAAACACCACTCTGAAACTCCTGAGACCCCTCCAGAAAACCATCTACTCCCTTCTGCATTCATTAGAAACAGACTGAAAATTCACACCCAATCCAAGAAAGCCACCGACTGAAACTCAGGACCTCTCTACAGAGGCACTGACATACAATCTTTCCAGATTCTTGTTTTTCTCAGCACACTCTTCATAAAACAAGAAACACACAAAGCATTCATTCAAACTGGGCAAACCATGGCATTTCTGTCCCAGGAGGTACAAGGCACAGCATTAGCTCAGTCTATTTCTAGTTCCCAAGGCCTCATCACAGCCCTTGGCAGTGGAACCTGCCAGATACAATATATAAATGGAGCTGCAGCTGCATGGCCAAACTTCCACCATGCTCATCATGGGCAAAAATAACAGCAGTGCAACTCAGCGGGAAAAGCACATGGGGAGACAACATTTTATAGGACAAATAAGAAGTTAACAGTGGTGGTTTAGCCCTACTAAACTCTGAATTCATGGATCAAGATATTTGTTATTACAAAGGACGTACTTTTCAGGAAGAGTCTTGCTCTGCAGACTCAGTGGAGGAAATGGTGGAAGCTAGATGTTGTTGTTGCTGAATCCACTTGCTTTAGGTGGGATAAAATATCGTTTAGGAGATAATATTTTTAATTTGTTTTTATGACTTTTTAATTAAATTTAAGACATTAAAAATTTAAAAGCTGTTCTATCTTAGATTTTCTAGAAACATAGAGTCTGCTTCAGGCTCAAGACAAACTGGTTGCCTCAGTAAGCTCAAAAACATCCATGTATAGAAAAAATAAAATTGCCTGGAGAGAATGAATTCTCTTGGAAAGATTCAGATTTATAACATTACCTATTCACATCTGTTTACCTCTCTGCCACTGAAGAACAAGAAAATACACCTATAAACCAAACAGAAACTACGAAATTGCACCAATAAAGAAAGGTTTTAAGACCAAGATAGAGACTTGTAAATAGTAGATGAATCAATAAAACTGTGGTTCTTCATGGAGAATAAAGATCAATAAATGACCTTGTAATAGTCTAGTGATGCCTGTAAAGGATTCTGTAAACATTCCAGAACAAATGTCATTACAGGGTCGGTGGTGCTGTGGAACTTCATTGTACGCCATGATGAAGCTGTGCTTTTTAAGCAGACAAAAAAATGTTGAGAAACCTTTGCCTCATTTCTTGCAGTAATATAAGAAAAGTTCAGCACCCATGATGAAACACTGGCTAATGACATCTAAAATCAAGTCTTGATCAAAGAGTTGTACAGCCCAGTGCCCTCCTAAGCTTTGCAAGAAGTTTCAAAGGTTCACTTATTACGAAGTGCTGCATTTAAGCCTGTGTGTTGCAATGTGTCATAGGTCATATTTTGATCTCCTGATTTACCATATAAAAACTTGTCATGTTTGTTTACTGCCAGCATGAAACCAACATTCTACACTTGTGATAACTCCCTAAAACTGATAAGGCTGAATTTTGGCAATGATGGACAGCAAATGACAGCCATGCTGCTGTTTGCTTACTGTGCTGAGCTGGCAGAAGGGAAACAGAAGCCACTGAGAGAATCTACATCTTTACTGTTGACAAATCCATTTTATGGCTGCACAAAAACACATCTGCACTTGGCATGGGTTCCACTTAAAACAAAAGAATCATTGTTTTAGTGGATATTACAGAAACTAACTCCCCAAGTGAATCTGATGCAGTAATAACAACCCTTTAACTGCTGTCTAATGATTTCTGCAGACATGAAATGGAATATTTTATTACTATTTCCAGCCATCTATGCTGCTTTTTCTTTCAGCTCAGGTTTGCCAAAACTGTAATGCAAGTCCCTATCCCTTACACCACCACATATTTCCTGGTATCAATACAGCAATTAAACATATCACTGGTGCCACAGGTAGGAGCTGCTGAACTCTCACATTGGCAGAAGCACAACCCAGTTGTGTATACAGCTAGAGCCTGCTAGTTATTAAGCCATCCTCCTATTCTATTCAAAGTTTCTCTTAACCTTAATAGAGGGAATCAAGAGGGAAGCTTGCCTGGAAGTTGTAACATGCTGGTACGACTAGAGAGCCCATTGCTAAGTCGTTGCTTGACCACACACTTTTGTCACTATGGACAAGTAAGTCAAGCACCGACGCTGAGGTTTTACTTTGTACACGGAATGCACTTGCGAAGTGAATTTCTTCACTCCCCATACTTCATTTCACCTTGTGGCCCAGCATCTTGGGGCACATGGGCTGGATTCTGCTCTAAGCTGCCTGGGAAACCTCCAGAACCATACTGACTGTGCCCAGCAGAAACTGAGCATCAGCCATCAAGACTGGCCAAGAGGTAGTCTACATCAAAAAACCAAAACACAAAGCATAAACAGTGCAGACACTGGGTTATTGACACAAAGTATTTTGCTTTCCTGATATGTTTGCAGAGGTCTGCTCAACGATTAATGCAGTTATTACTTCAACTTTTTCAGCTCCTGAGAAGGACTGCATCTTTTGGAGATGGTGATGTGTGAGCCCATACCTATTTGGCGGTGTTGCTTGCACAGCTCCAGCAGTTCTTTCTCTAACCACCCTTATTCCTTGCTTATTACAGTGCATACTTTCACTGCCATGAAGGGAGAAGGTGAAACTCAGGACCTCTTTATCTTCCACAAGGATATAACATGGTATTTTTCAGCTGGATCAGCTTCGTTGATCAAGATCACTGTTTTGTCTTGAAAAATTGAGACAGTATCACAAAGAAAAAGAGAGGAGCTGCTTATTTTGACACTGAAAACATATTAACCAAACAACAAAGTGAAGCAAACACATAAAAGTACCACAAAGCCCTCCAGAACAAATAGCAAATTTACATTATAATATTTACTGTATTTGATTTATTCGCAGTAGAGACTACTTTAACTACTAGGATAAAAAGCAAGGGCACAATATGCAACCTGCAAACTCAGAATGAAAAGCAACAGTTCCACCAGCAATGATTTCAAAAATATTTGCAAAACCTTGTAGAGGTTTCTCTTTGGAATCTTGCAGTAGAAATTTATTATTCTCTATTAATATGTAACCTCCTGTCCACTTTTGTTTAACTTAGTCATATGGTACTCTTTTCCCTCCCTTCCCTGCATTCCTCCTCAGTTGAGCTAAATGAATAGCACATAAAATAAATAAGGGAAAACTTAGAAAGCAAGCATCTTTATGCAGATAAGGAGGATTATCTGAAGTAGTGCACCAGATTTATTTGCATACATCATTAGAGAAAGGCTGCTGCAAACTGACAAGTCAAAAGAAGGCTAACTCCCAGGTAGGAGCAATGGGATTTACAAACCATTCACTGAAAGACAGAAGGATTAGGCAGAAGGAAAGACTCACATATGGAAAATAAAGTGATTTGTTCTTCCCTTTTATGCTGTTCCTTTTAAGAATGGCAGCTAAAACCAAAATTAATACATACATTACACACAGCTGAAGGGCAATTCTGTACAATGCAACCATCACACAGAAATGGTCTATTTCATTGCTTTGGTAGGGATGTATTTATGAGCTGCAGTGGTGCTGAGCAAGCCTGCAGTTTCCCTCACTATTCCCTGCGTAATAAGCGTATTTTTTCCCCCTGCCTTACAACAATCAGTTTCACCACACAACCTTTGTCACTGAGGGCTTTCCCTAAAGCTAATTTACAAGTTGCTTTTTCACACAGCCAATTCCAAGAAGCATTTCCATCATGACACATGGCCTGACAACTCTAAGTACACATCCAAGTGGAGTACAACTTCTAACCTTTCAGCTGACGTACAGCACCTGACTGCAGCTGCGCTCCTAGTCTACCATGATGCAAAATGAAGAAGACTTATTAAAATGCAGTAGTTTTTATTTGCACTGCAGCAGGATGGGGATGTCCCTGCAGCTGGCTGATGCACCTAAGCCAAGGCAGAAGCAACTTTCACCAGAAGGTTCTGTTTTGTCAGACTTAGCTCAGCTGCTCTCCTTGGTCCATGCTCCCAAAGCTCTTTCCAGCCCCATCTCTCTGTACAGCAACGAAGTTTAAACGTTGGTAGAGTGAGTTCTGTAACTAATCAAACAAAAACTACCAAACAGGAAGTAAGGAACAATTATAGTAAGTGAAGTGATGATGCTGGAGAAGGAAGAAGACTGGGGAGGAAGGTATGTGCCAAAGCAGGTAGACAATCGGGTTCAATAATTTTCAATTATGTCAGGAAATCTATTAAATGCCACGGTCAGAATTTGTAGATTCATCAAATACTATTCCAGAAAATCAAGATAAAGATATGTGCCTTATAGAATTTTTTACTCAATACGGAAAAGTGAGACTAAAGCAATACTTTTAGGTTCAAACAGACTGTGATCTATGTAACACTCAGCTATTGGCTTGTAGGGGCAGATTAAAAAGTAATTTCACACAGTATTCCAATGCCTATACTAATATCATTGACAGAAAAGACATTTTGGCAGCACCTGGCACTAAATAAATTGAAACTGCTGATATATATTTAATACTCAACAACAACTACTCTCAAGCTACGGTCCAGCTGAGACTGGTCAGCATGGGAGGAAAATCTGAGGGCTGCAAAAAAAGTTCTGATGATTTAATATGTGGCTTCACTTACTTCAACTTAGTCCTGGCAGAATTGTTACTCAGAAGCACTGGGGACCACTTCCCTGTTGTTATCTTTATATCTGAGAAGTCATGGCCCTGAGGATGTCCCCAGCCACCTGCTTTGGTTGAAGTTTCTCTCTGTAGCAGTGCAGCCCACCATGGGCTCCCCCTCTGCCATGAGCCCCTTGTATGGGATTGTTCCTCTGGTCTGGGGGCTGCCTAGATGCCTTCATTGGGAAACCAATTCCATGTTGTAACTGCTCGTACCAGCACTACTGCTCTTTGGATACCTTTGACTAAGCTAAATAGCATCTTTTAGAAGATGAGGGATGATATTTCACAGCTCTAAAAATCAGCTACTTTCATTTGATGCCCATTTTATCCTGTTACTGGCTATGCCTATCACTCAAAAAAAGCAGTCAGTCATGCCTCTTCCTGCATTTTGTCTTCCCCTTTCTGCTCCTGCTGACATCAAAATCTGTACAGCTTTTTGGTGAAGTGACTTGGAAAGTGGCCAAGCTACCCACCATCACTCTGGTACCTGCCTGGAAAAAACTGCTTCCTAGCCAGCCTGATTCCCTTTCCCAAGTACCACACCAATTATTTAAACAAATATAAGGGACCAGGCAGCACTGTCATTTCCAGAGGCAGTGCCAGCTTAAGGTTCTTCTTCAATGACAGACTAATGGTTGCAGTGTATACCCATTAAATTCTTCTTTGGTTTGAAACACATACGCTGCATTTTCTCCCTGAGCTGTTGAGTGACTTGGCTTTATCTGACATCACAGACGTCTCAGTGAGGCGCCTAATTGACGTCCCTGAAATGCTCGAGTTTGTGCTCAAGAGCCAACAAAATTCTTTGTAACACCCCAGTATCAAACACACCAAACAAGATCTCAATTTTAATTGTGTTCAAACTGCACGAAAAAAAGTAGCGTGCCAAAGAAACAGTTTCCAGCTATTGAGAAAGCAATTAAAGCAAAAGATACAAGTACAAAATAAGTTACTTCTACTACACTTCTACTACACTGAAGATGCTTCTTGAGGAGAAGTTCAGCAGTTCCATACAAAGCATAACCAGCACGTTTTGCAAACCTCAGTAAAGAAATCAAAGTTTGTGCCTGTGGTGACAGCTGTCTGTTTGAGAGTGGCAGGGACCTTTTAATTTTCCAGTTTACTGGGTACTTCTTTTCATGAAGTGTATTTATTAGAACAGAAAGCACTATCTTCTGTGCCTGTCTTAGCTGAGGAAAAGTACATGGAAAGCACTATTGTACCACATTAGATCCTTGCTGTGCATTTTTGTAGGGGTTTCTTCAGATTGCTACAGGCCATTAACCTTTCACTTCGGGTAAGTAATGAACAACGACTTTTCCAGCAAAGGAAATCAGCTGTGTTACCAGTGGCAACTCCACTTTTTAATACATGCACCAACCCCCTGTGCATGCACTTGTTATTTATTCTTTTTTAAAAATCGATTCTGGTATGAAATAAGAAAGGTTCCCCTTGGCTTCACCTTGAGCTGATAATGAACAAACCCTCAGCGAAGCCTGCTCACAAGGAAGTCTTCCTTAATAGCACTGATTAAAAATAAAATGACGTTTTCATCCTAGGAAGCAAGATGTATTGCTTCCTGGTTTCCTGCACCAGGGTATCCTGTAATTGGACCGGTCTAATTGGACACTTCAGCCAAACAATTTAATTTATTTAAAAAAAAGTGATTTCAATTTCCCTTGGTTTCTGAGAGAGCTACTGACATCGACCAACACCAATATACAGAACTGTGAAATCAACACAAGATCTTAACTACACAGGGGAAAAGCACACAAAAACCCTGGTGGAGTCTTTTTTTGTTTCACTTATATATCAAATCAACATACATCTTTCAAGCAGAGAAACAAAACCGATTCTAAAGAACCTGCTCTGATTTAACATGTCTTGTACAATGGGAGGATGGCAGAATAGGTACAACTACCACAGGTTGAAAACTGTCTCTGTAACACTGATGTGATTTTGTATCTATGCCAGATCAACTATAAAACAGGGAACAATTTTTTGTCTGATATCAGGGCATATAACTTAAAAAGGAGGTAGTAAAAGCTGACATATTCAGGACAGCAGCCTAGAAGAACGAAAACATAATTAAAAAATAGGTTACTTCTTACGCAGACACTAATTGAAAAGACTGGCATCTCTGTTTTTTCTTTCTTTGTAATGTTAGTCAAACCCACATAAATAATACCAGGGAGTGAAAATCTTGAAAAATTGAGGGAATGCAGCAGCAATTATTTTTCCTTTCCCACCCTGATTCATTCTATCCATTATTTCATCTTTACCCTTGTGCCCTTAAGTCTTCTGTTCCTTTCATCATTTCTCCTATTAACAGGACTTCCTCCTCTCCAAAAGCAGCAGCTGTGAACTACTTCCTTTTAACATCCTATTTCCAAAATGAACTTCCTCCATGAAGCAGGCACACACCAGTCTGTCTCAGCAGAATATGCAAGAGCCTTGGAGAGGTGCTGGAGAACCAAGGAGAGCCAGGGGAGACTCTGCCTTGCATCTTCTAATGCTGCCTCTCCCTTTGTACTTCCTGTATGTCAAAATCACTGAAAAGGATGCACCAAAAAACTGCATCCTACTACTTCCTTCCCTTAATTTCACATATTGGCATTCAAAATTTGATTTTGTTTATGAATTTTAGGACAGATTTTATTTCATATTAATAGGATGATAGCCTTTCATTTTCTACAAAATGCTTGTAATATTTTTGCAGCAGCAATAGATAGCTGCAGAATGGTTCAATGTATTTTACTAAACTTCACTCATACTTCCTTAATATTCTGCAGGCAGAAACTCGAATTCAGCAAACTGCTGATGGGCTGCATTTCTGAATTCTGTACTGCCTCACTAGCTCAGTAAACTTAAAAAAAATCATAATTGGAAGCCCCAATAGATCAGAGAGACCGCTATTCTAATCTGTTATGGAAGTCAAATTCAGGAGAGAATTCTGATTCTAGCAAAATGTAATTCACAAGACCAGAAAGTGCTTCTTTTCTTTTCCCCCCCTATAGAATTAAATACAAATTTGCTAACATGTTAAAGCAATTTTAAAAATGCAAAACCAAAGCCACAAAAGATGACTTGACATTGATATGCTGAATTACACAGGGTTTACAGCACATTTTGTATTTTTAGACCTTCTGTTATATAAATACATTTTAGTTACAATCAATCTTGTCTGTATAAATGTGAAAGAAACAGTTCCCACAGTGAACCTCTGGATTCCACATTAATCATTGCTCTGAAAGACCATTTAATTACAGCAAGAATTAAATATACCAGACTATTTCCCCAAAATTGTACTGCATTCTATGAAGGATTTTCTGCCATGTCATGTCTTTGTATGAGACATTCCCATTCAGGGAAGCTCTGCCTGCAAAACAAGATACAAATACAGATTTCTGTTATTCATACTGTAGACTGGCTATGTTCTCAACTCCATCAAAATTATTTGCAGGAGAAAATTATAGAAATGTGATAATGTTCAAATATTTGCACAAGAAAGAATTTTAAGGTTTCTTCCATTTTCCTTCTTCTATATGTTCAATTCATTATCTTACAACACAGCATGAAAATGCTGACTGCGCTACCCTTAGCTATGACTGAAGCTTGAACACATCATAGTTGCCCCAAAAAGTTTAATCTGTGAGTGATCCCAGACCTGGGGCACTGATGCAAAGTTTAAACAACAGATGAAGGGAGATGCAGGCACAAAGGGCAAGCTTCACCAATATATTTTTTAGTGGAATAACACTGCCGTGTCTTTTTAAGAAAAGAAATTGCTGTGCTTGAGAATTCTTTTAAAAGTACAGATAATTACTGACTACTGTCCCAGTTAGTATGGGTACAATCCCATTAAATGAAACTGTACTGGCTTCTCACTTTACCTAAATAGATATTTCCAATGGATTTGCTGTCATGCAGAAAGCAGAACAACTGTATCAGGATGAGTTTTACCTTACCCACATTTTCCAGCAACTATCAGATTGAGTCTTTCATGCTACTTCTCTGCCTAATACCTCAGCCCTCAGAGATGCTTTTGCAGACTGAAACATGAAGTAGTTATACAGCACTGATTGGCAGTGTGCTGTTAAACAAGCAGTTTCATTTGTTCAGGGTGTTTTGGTTGGATTGCTCAGCTGTAATGATCCCCTTGATGTAACAATGTGGTTCTTAAAAATCACAATTCACTGTCACAGCAGTTCTGTGATGCCAACACAATGATGATTACTGGGAAGAATTCTCCATCAATTTACAATCAGAAATGATCACAGGTTTCACTGTAGGCAACCTAAAATGCCACATCAGGTCTCTGAACTTGTTCCCAGTCAAATTTGAAACATATTTTGCTTCCCATTATAGCTCCATTATTGGGTGTTTTCTCAGATATCAATGGTTACTACAACTCTATTGACAAAAGCTAAGTTGACTTTAAAAAGCATGCATGTTTTAGTCTGGCTATGATGAATTCTAATTTTATTCGTAAGAATAAAAAAGAATGGGGTAAACCAGAAGGCTTCACTGGAAACTCCTGTTTACTTCTGAGCATACTCTACATAGCAGAACACCACTGTTACTACCTGTAGAGCGAAACTGAGAGCCAAATACAGTAGATTTAGCCCTAACAATCTGTGAAATGAAACACAAAAGTTTTTGCAGTACCCCAAAACCAAATGCACCCACAAACAATAACCAACTGCAAAAGATTAACGTATTTTTCTGGGAGAAACTGACCCTACTTCTATAAGGGTCACTGGGCATATATGAGGAGGTAGCAGCAGGTAAGGCAACATCAATACCTACGGTGTAGTAACTGTAGGTGCCTTGCACATCTATTAAAAACTTCACCAGCTACAGCTCAGTGTTGGCAATGTTTTCAATGGATATCTGGTAACAGCAAGGAACAAGAGGCTGGTGAAGGAACCCACAGGTCTCCCCATTCTTCAAAGCATTTGCCACCCAAAAAGTGATGCAACAGCCTGGGCAACAATAGGACTGATAACTGCCTGCATGGATGTTACCTGTGTGACAGCACAGGAGACAATAAATACAAAAAAATTCTCTTTTATATGCATTATCACAAAGTCAGCAATCATTCGTCAGTATTCACAGAAAGAACTATATATAACCTGTGCTATCTGCCTTATTCTACATCAAGGCTTTTTGAAGAGGTAGCTAACCTTGTGTACTGGAACAAACAGTTACATATGAGGAACAATATTTTTCTTAATCCCAGACACGCAAAAATAGACTAAAAATGATCATTCGGGGAACTGCCTAATTGAAGGAGGCACCCTTCAAACCCATTCTTAGAAACCAAAAGCAGTGCTGTGATTACTTTCTCTCATGGAATGACATGCACCCTTCTTCACTTTGCCTTCTATGTATTTATGTTAGAAGATGACTTTTCATTCTCAGTTTAGCCTACAACCGCTTCCTAAGTGACAAATGATGTGCTACAGGGAAAGGAGCTTTATGTTAAGACCAAAATTCTCAGCCAGCTTTGCCCTTCCCTGCTGGGCTGTATTTACAGCCACACCTTACATTACTGAGCCTTGAGCAAGCACAAAGTGCTGATTCAGAGCTCCTCACCTGCAGTGAGACAGCCTGCTACACCCACGTTAAACAGGGGGAGGTGGCCATGTGAGACAGGGCAGGGTAGCAGCAAAACTCTGCTACAATTCTTGTTATGGCTTTGGCAATTAACTTTTGCTTTAATTTAAAAGACAAGACATTAAAAAGCCAAAAGCTCTTCCCTTCCCCACAAGAAAAGACATTCAAATAATATGTAGTGTTCTCACTCACTTGAATCAACCATAATGCTCCAACATGTCCCACCCTAACTGAAATGTTATACTACACACTTTGTAACTGAGTGTTAACAATCATACAGCTTTATGGAAAATGTGAGCAAGGTTAAAAAAGAAGAGATGAAATTCTGACACTCCTTCCTGAGCTGAACACTGGTAAAAGGCTGCAACTTCCAGGGACATTTGACTTACATATCAACACCAAACTGTAAAGGAATGACTGATGATTCACACTTCTTCATCAGCTTAAAATATTCTGGAGCATGCATGGAGGATGCAAACAGCGGTTTCTGTGATGCAGTAAGTAAAAGTGACATAGAATGCTCTAAGTCACTCTGGTAAAAAAGACAGGCAACTACCACATGTAGGCATGAGAGTACAAGCGATACTGAAATAGATTTTTTTTCTTAGTTGACAGAACTATATGAAATAACTGCTAAGTTCTCCTTTAAGAGACAACTCATTTAAGGATGACTGAAATGTATGCTACAGGTTCTCTAATGAATAGAGGAATCATGGTGGGCTATGGACTTTTTAATGACTATCACATCTCTTTAAACATCAAAGACTGATAAACAATCTTTCTCTTTTAATAACTTGCCACACATGCATTTGCAGTGGGCAGCCTGAGGAAGGAGCTTATGTGGAGGGGGGATCTGGGAGCTTCCAGGCAATCAGCATCTTTAGAAGTTTGCTAAATAAGGCATCACCCACAGACAGCCCTGTGAAGTGGTTTGATGCCTGGGATCCCTGGACAAGGAGCCAACACATCCTGTGCATGCTTGGGATATTCCCAGGAGCAGCCAGGCGACCTTGCCTTTTACAAGCAGCAGAGGAAAGACTCATGCTGGGCCCCAGGGAGGAAGGGAAGAAGTCACTGTACACCACAAGTCACAACACTAAAAGAGGAACACTTTTTGAGCATTGACAGAGAAGCAAAATGAAACAAAAAAGGAGCAAACTGCTTCAGCAATTGAGCAGAGTCCAAGCATCAGATACTCATCAGGAGTGAGGAGGAGAGAATTGCTCCTTAACTACAAGAAACAGCTAAAACCAAATAAAAATGGAAATATCACAGGACAAAAATGAGAGCAGAATGAAAACAGGAGCCCTCCTGCCTCTAATCCTAGCTCCAGCTTAAGGCATGTAAGAGGAATTGTGATGCTGATCACAGAGGTTGTATTTTGTATAAACTACAGCTATTTACTATTTTAGTTACCAACAGAAGATTTTTTGGGAATATTTCCCATGGTTGACTGCACTTTTAATAGATCATATAAAAGATTAGAATGCCAAGTTTGGCAATGACCAAACCAAACCTTTTATGTAAAAAATAGTTATCCAAAATGCCCATTGCTCTGCTAACATCCTCCTACAAATATCCACATGCCACATACAACATACCGATGAGAAAGCCTCAAGCTTGGAATGAAACAATACTGACGGGAGAAGATAAATAGAAAAATATGTCCTCTTGCTTTTTTTCCTTCATCACTTCGAATGTACACACCTTAGTCTTTCAGCCTTTCTTTTAATACATTGTGCAGGGGATTGGAATCCTTTAAGTGTCTCTACGTGCATGTGAGGGTGTAAACGCAGTGAAATTTAGCAGCTACACAAACAAGTTGATAGGAATTTTTTTAAACCACTGAACTATTCCTCAGGTTCTACTGTTTCCATTTGTCATTCCTTGAAGTTCAATAAATCCAATACCAAACCATTAAGCAATCCTGTATCTGTTTCAGTAAGCAACATTTGATTAATGATAAGAAGAATGGCATGGGGTGGTATTACAAAGAAGAGCCATGCAATGCAATATATTTTCTTCATTGTACTGGGAAAAAATATTGTTTTTCTGAGAGCAGTACTGTCTAGCAATGGCAGACCCTGGAGTGGAAATTCGAGGATGCCATAACTGTATTTGTGACCTGCATGAAGGCTGCTTGGATCTGCTGTTTTTTATCTCCCCCATGTGGTTAAGCAAGTTAGTAAGCCTGCCTTAGTGAAGTGGCTTCCTTCCTCTCAAGAGCATCTTCCAGTTAGCTGAAAAGGCCAGCGGTGGTCTATGAAAACTTGAAGGCTGAACAAAAATTCATTATGGGAGTAGAAAGCACAGGAAATGCTTGGTCTCAAAAGTAACTAGTTATTCCAAATATTCCCATACAACCCCTAAATTTACCTTTTAACTCCCTTTCCAGCATACAAATGATGGAGTTGCAACTTGAAATAGTACCCATGTTTGACAGTTAATAAGTGGGTTTAATCACCTCAGTACAGATTTACGAATAATTTAAAGTCCAATTTGTCTTTGAAATAACTAATATTTCAAGCACCTGACATCAGGGGTATCTCAACTAGTATAATCTCATTGCAATTAATAGCCTCAAACCATTCAATTGCCATCTATCACTACTTCTCAAACAGCAGTGATTACAGTTACTTTCCATTTTTCTTTACTGAGTCCTGTAAATTACAGTAAATAAGCAGATAGCCTTCACCCTTTTAGTTAGATATATGTTTAAATAGTTGTGAAAAAGGTATGGAAAAAGAGGAGGAAGCCCTTACTGTTATTTTAGCTATGCTCTAAATCTGTTATAAACATTAATGTGGCTGTAGGCCAGTTCAGACAGGGTATAAAGGACTGCCCTCCACTTTGCTCTTTTTTTCAATCATTAAAGTTTACTTAATATTCATGAAAAACACTCTGTATCCCTGGAAGCTAAAAGCTTCTCTTTATTCACAGAACTATTACACCTCTGGCTGTATCATAAATTACCTACATTGCCAGGACAACATACTAAGAAACTTATTTGGAGGACCAATCCTTGATAAGAGAAAAAAAAATTCATATTCAAGCCTAATAATTAATAAAAATGCTTTGCTGTTTATTTAAGTCATAAAATGTGCTCTTTATTGATGGTTGTTAAATATTACTAGGATGACTAGCAAATCTTTCAAAGTCAGTGAAAAATTTGAAATAGGGAATTTTTACTGATGCTTGTGCTTACTGCTCACACACACTGAATTTCCCAAGAGATATATATGCAATTTGGTGATTGATCTTCCCAAAGAAAGGTCTAGCTGGAGGCAGTTGGCTTGAGCTGGGAAAAAGCAGTCACCAAACAGGCATCTTTCTCATTATGACAGGCAAGGGTGGCATTGAAGGTGATATTAAAACACTTTTCTTGCCTTGTCAAAGCTTCTCTGCAACTGGGATGAAACATGCACAGCTTTCCACAAACTGAAATTCGAGAGTACATCTTAACTTCTACTTCCACTGGGAAGAAAGGCAGAATTTTGCAGAAACAACTTAGGAATTTCAACTTCAGCCTCTGGTGCAACCTTATGGATACATTGTGTTTTTATGCCCACAACTTTATTTTTAGTTTCTTATGGCAAGTGATGATGCTACAACAGCTAAGACTACAGAGCTGTTTCAGTCAAATTTCTGTTCTTAACCTGCAAAGGTTTTCAGAAAAAAACTATGATGTTGATTGAAACTCCAGTGTTTATCTATCTCCAAAGCTGTATTTTCTCCCATGAAGTATGAGCAAGATTCTTCCTAGATCCAGTAGGACATGCAGTGGACATCCATAAATTAAAACACCTTTTGTTTTAAAAGAGATTTAAAATACACTGGTCTTAAAAACTAAGGCTAGAACAAATATGCCTAAAATCTAAAAGATGCTATGGATAGAAATCTATCCTAAATACTACTTATGTGTCACTTTCTGCATGAAAAGTGATCTGTAGCTCATATACCACAGAGCAGGCACATGATTACTGTCAAGAGAGAAGAAATGAAATTACAGGTTTTACATACCACGATCAAATTAAACACTGCTTTTCTGCTCTGCATCATTTACAGACATAGAATTTGCTTTTTAGACAATACTGGTACTTGGAAATTGTTTATAGAACAACAAAACTATGTAACATTATTTCTGCTCCAGCTCCCTAGCTCCTTGCGTAGCTATACAACAATGTTATCTTTAGTTTGCCTCAGCCCTTGTTGAAAAGTTTCTTTGTTACTGGAGCACCGGTATAGAATAAAACCGAAGTCCACAAGATACTACTGTTAAGAGCAGCTTTTAGTTCTGTAAGCTAAATAAGTCACTGGTGATGCTTGTTGATACGGCAGTGGAAAAGGGTGTTGGCACTAGCAAACCAGGACAGCTTTGCAGTGATTTCCAGCCTATGTCACCCGGCCTTCCTGGCCTTCAGCCTTAAGAAAACCAGAGTTTGAACATCAGTGGTCAAACAGCACCAAAGTGAACAACCAGTGCTCTCAGTGCTGAGAAGATGAGTAACAGCTGCCCTTGTGTTTGTCCTTTTGTGCCTCAGATACACAGAGGACAGACTGACCCAGTTCTCAACCAGCTGTGTGTTCCACTGTATACTGTCCAGGGGCTTCCTACCCACCACACCATGCACAGAATGTGTCATGCATGAACAGGAAGGTGGGTAAGCGACTTTTTAATATTATTATATTGTGCTTTTCTCTACATCAGTTTTACAGTGTATCTTTAGAGAAACAGTGAGTAACTTGAAAGCTGTGCAATATAATAAAGAAAAATGCCACTTACCTGACTTTCCATAATTGGGTCTAAAAGAATTCAGTCTCACTAGTATGCTAAATATCAGGATGTCCTAAGACACCAAAGAGTCAGTCTTTTGAGAACCGAGAATGTCATGTAACCTAAAACAAGATTACTGAGGATTTTTGCTTCTCTAAACGAAAGAAACCAGACTATATTATTTTTTCTGTTAAGCCAATCATTTAGGCTTGCATTCCAATGAAACAGAAAGTGTTTCTGCCACTTTCTGTCACTCTACATACCATTTCTATATCCCTTCAAAAAAGATTCACTAATTTTCCTAAATGTTTTTTCAAAATGTGATTTCTCTGTTGATAAATAAAGATACCTCCAATACATACACTACTTCCTAAATCTATTTAAACCATGTTAGGGACAGAAACTTAGAGGCATTTCATAGCCAGACACAGAAAATTACTGTCAACAACCAAAATATTTTTTTTCAAAAACTACAGAAAATTTGCTGCAGCTTTAAAGCACTGTTTAAGTGTTCAGTGAAGCTCAAATAGTAAGAATAAAAAAGCCCCTGGATTTAAAGAATGCTCCAATCCTGCAGGTGTCTTGACACAGCATGATAAGTAAAATTAATGAGAGCATGACTTATAAAGGGCAGTACAGAAATAAACTTCCCAAAACCAGAACTAAAACAAAACCCACCCAAAACTCACAAACAACCCAGCTCTAGCAAAAGCACAAAAACCAGAAAAACTATCAAATTCCAGAAGAATAAATTGCAATGTGACATCAATAAAATTAAAACATCGAATTTTGTTTACTTTACAAAATATTACTTGCTCCTTACATACACACAGTACAAAGAGATATACTGACAAACTGATATATAAAATAACAGCAAACACTTTAAGGTCCTCTTAGTGCAATGAAAACTAAATTGGTGGGAAAAAAGGTAGGTTCAATTTTCTGCAGAGGCATAATATACTTTACTTGTACTCAATAATCAGGCTAGACAGATACCTAATGCCCAATTGTATATCCTTTTATAAGGAGTACAGAAATCTCAGGGACAGAACATTGTATGAAGGCAAAATTCAGGCCCCTTCTGACTGAGGTCAAGTGAAAACCATCTTCACATGTGAGATCAATTGGAGAATGATCAACATTTCCAGCCTGACACAATAAACCACTGCACAGATAGTAAGATACTGTTCATTGTTCTAACAGTATGGTTTACAATGCTTTAATTTCCTTATTCACAATATCTCAAATGAACTTTGAATCCAAATGACTGCAAACTCTCTAAAGCAAAGCTGAAAATCCAAAAGGTATTTCCTAATTGAAAAATATAGTCATAGCACCCCACACCAAAAAGCATTTTCATATTAAGTGAGCAGTAAAATAACTTTGTTAGATGTATGACTGAAGAATTATGTGTTTTAAAAAAAGGAGAATCCAAGACAAATAAAGATAAAAAGCAAAAATTCAGTTCTATGTGACTGAAGTACATGGCAGAACCAGAAGTAAGAGGTCACTTAAAAAAATTCTTGTCCTGACTATCTCATAACCTTTTCAAGTTTCTTGGATATCCGAAAAGAATAAGCATAAATATACACTGCTTTCTCACTCAGTTACAGGGCAAAGGGATGATAATATTTTACCCTTGCTAAGTTTCATTAATGCTTCTTAAATGTTTTTCTTAATCTCAGGACAGACCTTTTTACTGGTGTCATGTTCTTCTAGCCATGACATTGCTCTCCATGCATCCTCTTGTTTTACTAAATGGTGACTACCATTTAGTGTAAGTTACTGCAAAAATACCTATAGTTGATCTGAAATTGTGTCATGGAAGCCCTGTCCTTACATGTGGGTTTCAATCTTCCAAATGAAAATACTATGCCAGCAAGTATTTGTACCACAAGTAAAAAAACCCTCTAATTGTTTATTAAGAAGAATGTTACAACACCACCTCCTTGTGCCTTCTAGTTAAGCGCTCAAAGACAGCTTTGAAAGAAGTGTGTTCCCATGAGAAAGGGCTCTGCAGCAAACACATAACTCTCTCTTACAATGCTTTTGAAAATTCTGGGGAGAAAACTGCATGACATGCCTTAGCCATTGTTTTCTAGAAGTTTTCTGATGAAAAGAAAGTTTGAGTTTAGCTGATGGTTAATGCAATCAAATACTAGCACTAATAATTCGTAAACCCACAAAATACCGAAAACAATCAAATCCCCCTAATACATGTTTTAGATAGAAAAAATATCTGAATCTTCCACAATATCCCTACAAAAATTGTGACATCACTAAACACAGTAGGACTATTGCATAGTTTGGACTTATGGTTCTAGGTCTCAAAGAAGCTGCAAGGTAGAACTGTCATGAGGGGGAATTTTGTTCGTTCCTCTGGTGTGGTCCCTGCGGGAACAAGGAGTTCATCACACAGGGAGTCAAAAAAGGGCACTCCACGTGCAAAATACAATGTGGTAGCGACATCCTCTTCATCCTTCCCACCTGTGCATGGTACAGGCCCTCAACATCCCATGCCTGAGCCCTGGGATACAGAGACAATCACTGGCTCTAACTGTGGAGTAACAACTTGCTTCCTATTCCCTCCAGAATTCCCTCCCAGATGTGCGACCATGTGAGGAGTGCAGCCTTCTGCAGGGCAGGGAAGCAGGAAAACTGCCAATGTGGGGGGAGCAGCCCCCTGAATTGTGTAGTCACTGCTCTGTACTTTTCGTATCATTCACTGTCACATGCAGTTGGAATTGCTTTGCTGCCTGTCTAGTACCTCCTGATACACAACTGGAAGCTTCTAGCATTTTATTTCAGTTAGTAACAAATGGTAGAAACAAGCCAAAATACATGTGTTGATATCTACAGCACAAGAGGACAGTCTGCTAACAAGAACAGACTAAATATTTCTAGAAACCACAAGTTTAGTGCATTTTTGTACTTACAACGATAGCAAGGAAAGGCTTAATTCTAAATATATACCATCACAATCCAAACAAATCTTTGAAAAGTGCTATTTCCATCCCTGCCTCCCAAAACTGCCTGTTGTTTTCACAAGCAGATGAACAACACTAACAGCTTTTAAAACCGGCTAATACTCCAAAGTCTGAATCACATCTAAAACTCACCTAAAAATGAAAAAAACCATGTTTCTAAAAGTAGCCTAGTACATCAACACAGCACAGATCCTTATTAAGGGTGCGATTTTTATCTCAATGGGATATTGGAAGCAGCATTTCATCATCATTTGGGTCATAGTCTCCTGAATGTGATAATAGAAAAAAAGGAAAACTATGCAAGAAATGTCATGAGCTCCTTCTCCTCCTCTTGGGTTTTTTGGCACTTGTTATGTTACTTGATCTGAAACCAATACAAATGTGACCCAGAGACAGACACTGGCAGAACAGCCACTTGGATCAGAGCAGACATGGTTTTCAGGACTTACAGTCCTGCCTCTTACAGAAATCTTCTTTTGACCCTAAGTTACTCTTCCAGCTTTTTTTTTCTTTTATTTTTTAAATGCTTCTTATATATCCATAAACATGGATTGAAGAAAAATAAGGTTCAAGAGTAAGGTTTAAAACCATCTGGAGGCAGATGAGCACATACATAGAGCACCTGAAAGAAAGGAGAGCACAGCATCTGAGTAAGGACAGACTACTCATAGCCATTAAAGACAAGAGAAGAATTGCAAGACCAACTCCCGCAGAGATAAAATCTCTGTATGCAGTCTTCTTCATTATGAGGATTGAGTACACAAAAAATATGTGAATATTTACAGCTTTATTTGCTTTTCACCTTCCATTGATGCCAGGATTAACAGTCATGCCATGAAACCAAATGCAAAAGTCCAGTGGAACATATGATGCAGGACTTGATAGCCTGCCTTATCTGTTCAAATCCCTAGCATCTCCAAATCAGAAACACATGCAATTGGTTCTTTTAATATAGAAACATTTCCAGGACATATATTGCTTAAATGGACCTCAGTAACATAGAATTTCCATTTCCCCCCTCAATGTGATTTCTACCAACCGTCCTGCTTATCCAACACTATAAAAAAAAGACAAATAGAAATCTGAAATGCCCCTATTTTCACTCCAATCAAATGGCACTGAAAGACTCATTGTGTCGAATCATAATATGAAGTTGATAGTTTGAAAAATTTTACATGGGACTGGGAAGTATTTAATGGTTTTTACTACCAAAGTGTTCTGACAGTTGTGAATACCAGTCTTGAGAGACTGAGAGTAGTAAAGAAAGGAACATTTATAAATAATGTAATAATATCACAAGTTAAAATTCAAGACAAAATATCACAGTCAAATCTAGTCAAGCCTTACTTTCTGAGCAAGGGAGGTGAAACCACAATAAGAGACATTCTACCTAGAATTTTTTTAAAAACACGGATTTAAAAAAATCCCAGATGTTTGCTGCAGTGATTTTTTTTTATCACTGAATTCATATCCCAGGCTGGGATATCCCATATCCTACATTGCGCATTTTGAGGTATGATTTTAACAGTCAGGGTAGAATTGGTATGTGGAATTGGAATTTTCTGCAAGAGTGGCAGGATTTAAAAATTTTACATCTAGGCTAATAAGTGTTAAATACATGCCATTTGGCATCTGAAAGTGGACTGATTCACAAATGCTATTGCAATTCATAGAGCACTTCAGAAGTCCTGGGGTAATGGCAACTCATACATGTAAGTTGCCAAGAGCTGACAAGGACGATAGGTTTTACTTGTGCTGCTTTATCAAAATCCTTCAAAGCAACTTACCACTTCTTCACAGTTGAGATCTACAGGAAAACTAAGGGAAAGTCTCTCTCAACCACAAGAGCTTTTATCTAAATAACTCAATCCAAATTATTAATTTAGTTGAAAAAAATCATGCTACCCAAAGGGCTATTTGACTATTCACTCCTGTTCCTACAGTTAAAACATGAAGTATAAATCAAACCTGGACTTTGGAAGACTTCATGTCTCTAGGACTAAAAGTCAAGTTTGCAAAACAAATTTCAGATCCTACCATCATGTGATGTAGACTCTGATGTTTTCAAAGCATTACATTAGAAACTCTCACACACAAATGCTTCATTATTTAATTTACAAAGCAACAGTCTGATCATGTCTCACAATGATTCACAGCAGTGTTAACCTATATCAGAAACTGCAAGCTCAAACCACAGCAGGCTTCAGAATCAAGCTTTTTGAAGTGTTTCAGGTCAGTGACATCATTCCAGCTCAGGATCATTCTGCTTTCAAGTAGCTGTGTTGCATCTCTGGGGCTGGAAATTAGTTTCTTCTGGCAGCAGCAGGATATATAAACTAAAATGTGTATGTCCTACATAAAAAGCAATGGACACTTATTGATCAGGAATGATCTCCTGTCACATGCCTGCATGGTAGCTGGGAGAGATTCCACACACTGCAGAAGTGATGGCTTTTCTCACTTGAGTTCATCCAACTTGCTGGCACAGTGGTATACATCCTACCAGCACCATATGATTCATGGCTGAGAGTAGACATCAAGAGGAGTTAAAAAAACAGAAGGAGCAACAAGCAATAACCAAGGAGGTGAAATGTTATGGCTGAAGATCATAATCTGTTTTAATTAATGAACCAGATTTAGCACAGGTATGCAGCACTAGGTAATATCAAAACTGTCTACATGTCCTGATCAATTCTGCTTGCCATGGAGTTTGAAGGTCAGCAGAATACAGCTGCATGCATTTCAGAACTGGAACTACCTTTGCAAAACATCTTTTATTGCTCCTAATTTCCAATCAATCACATGTGGGCAAGAGGACATGTCCCACTGAACATATGTTAGCTGACTACACTGATAAGCAGTGGAATATCCACGCCAGTAATTTCCTTCTCTACCAAGACTGGTTTCTTTAGCAGCAATGAATGCCACAGGCACTGGGCAGTAAATGCCTGCATGCAGCCAGAGACACACACATGTGTCTGTGCACAACACTTTAGGTAAGAAATTCTGGGCCTCAGGGAAAGACAGTGCAAGAAGGTGATGGACTAGGAGGGTGGAGATGGGGAAATCTGAAGCCAGCTAAGGTGTTGGAAACAAAATAGGAATGGTTGGTCCAGACTGGGCCTTTGAAACAGCAAAGGTCTGAGCTACCAGTTATGCTGAGGAACATTAACTTTTACTTTGTGCCCACAGTCAAGAAAAGCATATCTAGCCCCACACCTAAAAGACTGGCCCACCATGGCCCTGTCATGTGAGCCAGTCGCAGAGCTCTAAGATATCTCTTAATTTGTTAAAAAAGGAGCAGCTATGATACACACAGCTGCACCACTACAGACAGAAAGCTGACATTTCAGACAGATTGTCTGATTTTGAAAAGGAGGATGTTGCATCTGGAAACTCATGCAGAATTGCCCTGAGTCTCTCACAGTCACATTTCAGGGAGAACCATGATCACAGCATTTTGCTGGGCATTACTTACCTCCAACACAGCAGTAACAGATCTACCAGTAGCACGCATAAATTTGCACTCATACAAGAAACAAACAGCACTCTTCTGAAAGCTGCAAAAGATGTGTAGGACCCAAACTACAACTGCCTTACTGTGGTGAGCTGTGATTTGTCATTTTTTAAAATAAAACACAGTACTGTGGGTATTCAGTCTTTCTCCCTATGTCTAAGAGAAACTCATTTAGCTGTACATCTATTCCACAATCCTAAAACCACTAAGCCAAAAAGAACTAAGCATTGCATGTTTAGAACTACCAGTCTTTAAGAACTGAAGAGGCTGAATTTAAAGTATGTTTGAATGAAAATTAAGGAAAGGAAATATAAGCCTCCAACTATTCTGCAATAAGACAGGCTATAATTTTATTCCCTTTGTTGAAGAGAATCAGGAAAGCATCACTATAAAAATGTGTTACAATGAGAAGGAAATGGCATTTAAAACAGTTTCACTTCCGACTTAGGGCAGACCTGAGAGCAGGAGGAGCAAGCATGGAGGAAGGAGAGTACTTGAAGTAAAGAATAAAAGCAGTTGCTGGTACCTCTCTGCTATAACATTATCAGCCTGCTGAGAGCAATTACAATAGCACAGACAGCACTTGCTTTATTGTGACCTTACTGAATTAAATCTGAGGAAAAAAACTCTGAGATTCAGCAGGGAATTTATTAGAAAATTTTAATGCCAACTTAAATTTGATCCAAAGGCCTCAATATTAAAGGTCATATTCATTACTATACTGTGGGAAACCTTGGATCTCTCTGTTCCTATGTTCCACCCTTTCTCAATTTTGTTTTGTTTCATAAGAGTAGGTCAGGTTCCCCTCTCAGCTTCACAGCATTCTGTATTAGAGGTACAAGACTGCTATTTACATTTTAAAAAGCCTTAGCCAGCAAGTCAAATAAAGAACTTTTTTTTTTTAAAAAAAGGTGAAAAGCAAAAAACCAAAATCAAGCAGCACTGATGAAACTAATAAGCTATGCAGATGGATTTAACTACCTTACATGAATATAAAAAAAATGTGACCTGATCTAGACCAAATTATCTGCCACTACTTCCAGATCAACTGTCCTCCTGTCAAGGGGCCAGGTATGAACTGACTACTGACTTGCACATAATAGCATAAACTGTGTAGTGTTTTTAAAAAATAAATTTTTAAGCGTAGACTGTTATAAACATTTGAAATTAGAAGTACCATCACTGAATTCTGATCAGCTGAGCTTCACTGCCCTAGTGGAAGGTGTCCCTGAGCATGGCAGGGGGCTTGGATTGGAACGAGATGGTCCTTAAGGTCCTGCCAAACCCAAACCATTCTGTTATTCTATGCAAGGCTCCTTGTTTGGAGCCATGTGGGTACTTGGTTACTGGGTACTTCTTAAGCCCCATCACAACTCTACCCAAGGCTTTCAGTTTTACAACAGGAGATGCATATGCCAAGCCCCTGTGAAAAATATAAAGTGCACTGTAAAGCTCCACAGTGCTCTGCAGCTTCCCCAAGGGAAGATTTGCAGCATGAAGTTACTCTCTTTTTAGCTGAAGATATAGAAAAGAATAGAATCACAGATGGCCTGTACTTTACCAAAAGATGAAAAAGACCACAAGTTCTACTTTTACACTGTATTGATCTTATTCAAATATGAAACTGCAATAGAAGGAAAAAGCTCATGTTCTTGAATCCTTAAATAATTTTGTAGCTTTCATTCTTGTGACTTCCAGAGTACCTTGAGCTCTCAAGCACCCATATTAGTCAGCATAAATGTGTGAACACAAGTCCAGATACTTGCTTTCAATCTGCTCAGCTACCCTTTGAACAAAAGAGTTCTCTCTTTTCAGTCTATGAGAATATACATAATGGATATTAATTACACTTCTTACTTTCTCAGTAGCCCAGTATACACTCAATGTAGGATGTTTGAGAAATGGAAGAAGGTTGAAACACAAGTTTCCTGTACCAGGCACACTTATATTTGAAAACACATCCCACCTGATGACCTGGTAGCAACTATTTCAGTCTTCCTCCAAAGTACCAGAAAACCTGACAACAGAACTAGTTTTATTTACACTTCAGGCTATGATGGCATTAAAGATATTTGTGGAGAACAGTGAATAAAAATAATTTTTTCTAAACTCAATTCATAGAAGATTTTTTATTCTTCATGCTAACAGCCTGTGGCAAGCTTTTGGTAGAGGAGAGACTACAGGAGCAGCTTCTTTAGGGAAGTGCCAGAAGCTTCCCACAGTGTCTGAGCGAGCCAGTGCCAGCTGGCTCCAAGAGAGACCTGCCACTGGTCAAGGTCAGCAGCAGAGGTAGCGCCTCTGGGACATTTAAGCAGGAGGAGAAAAAAATGAAAACCTTCATAATTGCATCCAGGAGAGGAATTAGAGTTTGTGAGATGAACAGATCTGCAGACACGCAGGTCAGTGCAGAAGGAGGGAAAGGAAGTGCTACAGGTGCCAGAGCTGAGACTCCATCACAGCCTGGGGTGCAGACCATGGTGGTGCAGCTGTACCCCTGCAGCCCAGGGAGGTCCATGGTGGAGCAGAGATCCTCCTGCATCCTGTGGAGGACCCCACACTGGAGCAGGTGGATGCCTGAAAGAGGCTGGGACCCCATGGGAAGCAGGCTCCTGTCAGGACCTCTGGACTGGTGGAGAGAAGGTTTGCTGGCAGGACTTGTGATCTTGTGAGGAACACAAGCTGGAGCAGTCTGTTCCTGATGGACTGCCCCCCATGGGAATGACTCACACTGGAGAAGTTCATAAAAGACTGTCTCCTGCAGGAGGGACCTCATGGTGACACAGGGGAAGAGTGTGAGGAGTCCCCTTTGAGGAGAAGGGAGCAGCAGACATGATGTGTGATGAACTGACTGCAGCCTGAATTTCCCAGCCTCTGCACAGAGGAGGTAGAGAAAACTGGGAGTAATTTTAAGCCTCAAAAGAAGGGAGGAGTGGAACTGAGCCATTTTTAAGATTTAGTTTAATTTTTCATTACCCTTCTTTGATTTGATTGGTAATAAATTATACTAATTTCTCCAATATGAGTCTGGTATGCCAATGAGAGTAATTGGTGAGTGATCTCTCCCCAAATTATCTTAACCCATGAACCTTTCATTGTATTTTCTCTCCCCTGTCTAGCTGAGGAGATAGAACAGCTTTGGTGGGCACCTGGTGTCCAGTCAAGGTCAACCAACCACACAGCCACACTAAATTTAGCTTCTTACACATCTCAAGAACCTTAGTAGCTTTGAAACTAAAAGCACAAATAGAATACTTGAATACTGCTGAAAGGTTACAATTTCTTAAAGACTTGTGTTCATTCACACATTCATACACTGACCCAAGTTTACCTTTCTAGACATGGATGGGAATGACCTCTAGCTCAGAACCTGTGCAGCAGTGTCTGCAGCTGACAGCTGCACTCCAGGATGTCTGCTTTTGAACCTAAATATCACTTATTCACACAAGCAACCTACTGCAAAGCCCTCTACATGCAATGTGAAGGTACTTAATCTGCCACGCTAAAGGAAGTGCCAATGGATTTCTCTCATGAATTGCTTTACCCTTCAAAAGAGATTGATTACACACACTTGCTTTAAATGCAATTGGATTTGGTAACTACTATAATTTTGTTTAATAGCTGTTTCTTATCACTCTTGTCTCATTCAAAAAAGGAGGGAGAAGTTTAATTTATGACTCATGACATTTGCAAGAGTCAACAAAATGGCTGCTAGTCTAAACTGGAATATTTAATACTTAGTCTTTTCAAATAAAACCCAGCCTTGATGTTCCTGGTGTTCACAGTGGTTTTCACTTACCTAGAAAACAGCATCATCTTCTTTCTTCACTGCACATTAGGCAAGGTTTATAGTTCTTATACTGTCTTGGATGTAGCCCATAAAACATGGTAAGACTGACACAATGTGGTCAGCATCCTGCTAGCTTTCTCTCTGTACAGATTTCCTTCTTCAGAATACTGCTCCTTGGGTTTAAAGGAGACAGAGAACAGAGTGAGGCAGATGATGAAGGTATATGTTGGAAGACTTGGACTTTCATGCCTTAATTCTTGCTGTAAGCGTATTTTGTGAACTTGAGCAAATAATTTGTTTCCCTGCATACCCAAGTCTTTAAACATATCAATATCTTAAGGACATCGGTGAAAAGCACCATCAAAATCAGGATGCCTTGATCTCCCACAGCTCACTGCTACTTCTGCAGAGGAGCAGTAGAACTGGTAATTCTTTCTGTCCTCTGTCTTGCCTCAACAGCTGAGAGAATGGAAAAAGTCACAGCCCTGACAATTCCTTGGGGATGACACAACAAATGTATGAGCACTGTCATAGTCACAAAATTATTAGTAATAAAACAAGCAGTTTGAAAATACTTACTCCAATTTTCTTCCCATAAAGCATATCCTACATGTGGTAAAGGTATGTTACTGTCAACGGGCCAGTTCTGCAGTATTATTTGACAGCATGACTCTGCATACCAATTTTTATGTGCTCTTCCCCCATGAGTATACATACATCATTTTAAAAGCAATTTACAACATGTCAAAGTGCTTAAGGAGACTCTTAAAAATCTAATGTATGAAGTTAACCACTGGTATGATTTATTATTG
The DNA here is from genome assembly GCF_000277835.1 of Geospiza fortis. NCBI lineage: Eukaryota > Metazoa > Chordata > Aves > Passeriformes > Thraupidae > Geospiza > Geospiza fortis. The sequence goes on from NW_005054376.1 coordinate 817,068, forward strand.
AAGTTCCACAGTTATAACTTGACAATTAAGAAATATTGATAAATGTAAACACATTATTGATGTCAATTAAAACGCACAAGATTGATTAACCTCCCAGAGGTATACTGGCATGAGCAGTTAGAGAGTAATCACTCCCACTAAGTATTCACCACTGACAAATGTGCATAGAAATTAAACTTCTGTGAGACAAGAAATATTTTCATTTAAAGTTAAGATAATCTGAACACAGAACCAAAGTACTGGGTCAACAACAAAATCAAGAGAATTATAAACAGGATCGGTATTAATGTGAAAGGCTACGTGATTAGGACACATAATGCTCTCTTTAACCACAGACTTGGATGAAAATATGGTTAAGAATTATCAAAGCTACTGTTCAGCAAGTCTATTATGCTCACTGCAGAAAAACTATGAATGTATTATTTAGCCACTACACTGCAATATTCATAACTGCCTTGATGAGGGACAGGACCTTATTTTTACAACATAAACAGCAGATTTTTGTTTTAAACTATGCATTTATGCATTTTCTACTGGTGACAAAATTATAAAGGTGAGTTCAAAACTCTGCTTAGTAATGCTTCACTTCCTGCCAAGCCAACAGCCAAGCAAGGACACTCAGGCAACACAGACCTCAGAGGGGAAACATATATCTGACATACCCCAGAAAGCATAACAACAGGAATCAGTCGAACTGTGATTTAACTGTGACTGGAAGAGTTCGGGCTCCTTCTTTCTTCTTCTTTTTACTTGCTTCCAGAATTAATGTACTGGCATAATGCCTGTCACAAAGATGAAGGGCACTGCAGCTGTAGCTCTTAATGGCCAAAAAAAACCCAGGCTCACCTCAGAAAGCCCAAAGCTAAGACAGCAGCAATGCACCAAGTACCAAGGAGACTGCGTAAACACTAATTAAACTTCACTCTACACTCTTGTCTAGAAAACAGCTTTCCCTGCCTAAACTTCCAAGGGCCTGATCAGACATGCTGCTATTAGAGTCTAGCAACTTTCTTCCCTAAGCTTGGCCTTCATCACAACTTCATGGATCAAACACATTTCCCTCAAATACAAGCAGCTTACTACAGAGACACTAGACAGAATCTGAATTACTGCAAAAAAGACAAAACTGTAAAATAACACATCAATGATAAAGCTTCTTTGCTTGAAAGAGCTCCTATGTGAAGGCCACATATATCTTTATTGTCAAAATAAAAGTAGATCACTGTGAATTTACCTGGCTGCAAATTCAGTCAAATGGTATTGGTGACAGAGACCATGTTTGATCTATGATAACCCACAGGGAATGCCCAGTGGATGCCCAAAAGATTACAATATATGCAGACATATCAGACACAAGGGACCATGAAGAGGGTTGTTTCTTTTTTAAGTAACTGTTTTTTTCAGTTCTGTAAAACGACAGTTAATGTTAGTGGATTGTATAAACAGCTTACATTTTGACAAGCAATTTTGAAGTAAGAAAGAAGCAAGCGTCACCTTTGAAACTGGAAAAGTGGAAAAGTTTTAGTGACAACCAACAGAAGCATGAAGATAATTAGATGGGCAAATATGAATCAGTCATGAAACCAGATTCATGGAGCAAATAAGGCAAATGGAGGTCTTTGCAAACTGCCCCTATCTTGAGAACCAAAAAAAGAATAAATTGTTTAGACTTGAAAAATCATCTGTGAAAGAAACAAATAAAAGGCATCTGATTCAGAGTGGCAGGGGAAAGTTTTAAAACATATTCTCGGTGTGCTGTGGGCAGAAGCAATGTTCATCTGAAAGGCCAGAAAAGAATGCAAGTAGCTTCAGGAGGAGCCTCTTCCCTGGAAGAGGAAGCTGGAAATGGAAAAACTCTGGAATTTTCCTCTGTAAAAGGAAAAACTGAAATTGTAATATGCTGAGAGACTGATGACTGAGCATGAGGTTGGGGGAGAAATGTCATTAAAAAACCTATTTTACCACAGCTATGGGACCAGATGACTTGTCAGACAGCGAGAGTACCAATATCAACATTGTCATCCTGAATTACAGACTGCAGTTCAAGGGCAGCAGAGCAGAACCTCCTGGGGATCAGAGGCACCAGACAAATGTGCCAAAGCTCCTCCTGGAGGGAAGTGTGCCTGCTCAGTTGCAGTGCCAATGAATCTGATAGTGTCTCCTTCCAATGAGCAGTACAAAATCAGGATGGAAAGTTTTCACAGCAAGGAAAAAAGAAATAAAACTACAACAGATTAAAAAGCAACCAACAAACAATGAGAGATCAAGAGATCACTGTTTCAATAACAGCACTTTCGTCTCTCTCCCTTTTTTAGAAGTCCTCAAAACAGGAGTCCTAATTTCCTCAAGGTCTAGCTGTACTTAAAACTGGTTTACCCCTGAGAAGGGACTCTCATGAGAGACCAATATTCTGATGTGAATGTAAGTCACAATACATACACAAAGGCTTTTAGAAGGTCATACATTTCATAAATAACACCCAAGATTGCCATACTTCTCCTTTTCCTACTCAGTAAAAAAGAGAACCTCCACAAATGTTCTGCTCTGCAGCAGACATCACAGAGCAAGGAAGACAAGAAGTTGCTCAAAGGTTAATACATTTCAATGCAAGAAACTCAGTTTTCAAACCGTCCCTCAATGGGCACCACTGCAAACCAGACTGACAGGCATCAAAGCAAGATCACATAATCAGATTAGAAACACAGCAGAAGTCATTTAGTCATTTGCTCTGTGATCAAAACTAAAGCACTTATTTCTACTTTTCCACTCTTGACAGTATTTTTTATTTGAACTAAGACACACAAACACACTTGCTGTTACCTCATTTGGAAAAGCCTCCTTGAAGTTTTGTTGCAACAGCCACCCCTAATGACATATTCATTTACAGCCCGGGCTGAAACCCTTGAGACACCAAATACAGCAAAGCAGAAAGCACTAAGGGGCAAATGGCAGAGGGACACATCTGCCAGAAAATGTGATCCTTCCTTGCTTCTGATGCCTTCTTCAGCACAGAATGGCTAATGCTCCTAACTGTTTCAAGGAGCTACTGACCAGCCAGGCTGATAAAACTTACATTTTTCCATGTGGAAGTTTACACTCAGCATTTGCTTTATTGGATGTGACACACTGCCACACTGAGTTGCTCACGAGAAAGTAAGTCCTTCTCCTGTCCTTCAGACAGCCCTCATCTGCGCAGAACACCAGGTGCTCACAGCTCTGGATGTATTATATAACTACTGTTACTATTTATGATAAGGCCCCAACCTCATTGGATTAGCCATTAAATACATGCAACAAAAATAATGACAATTCTTTATGACAGATAATTACAGTATTTTAAATGCATTGGCCAACACTCAGCAGCCTTTATTTTTAGGAAAGGTTACTGCATACATCAAATGCTGTGTTCTACCCTAAGCTCTTACATCAGAAAGACAAAGTCTCACTCCACTTCTGAATCGCCTCTGCTGGCAGCCTAAAGGTTATTTTCAATGCACAGTCTACTTTGGAATTTAATACTGCAGACAGAACCTGCCACTTGTAGTTTAGTCAGCAGAATGAACAGCAGCAAATCACTTGTGAAAACACAATCTTGTTCTCCATCAGGAGAGTTAAATGAAAGCCTAAGGAGTAACACTGCTCTAGAGACTCACACAGGTGTAACCTGGAGAGCCATGCGACCTGAAGACGAGTAAAATGTCTATTACACTTCCTGCACCCTCAGATGCCAGAAATTAAGCTGAAACGACAGCTCTGGGCTTTTGGCATCTGTTCCAATGTTGCACATCTCCAAAGCTGGCCTACATGCCAAGATGAAAAAGGTACTTGGAAAAGCTGGCCAAAGCAGCATCACTGCTAACAAGTTCTGTGAAAGGACAAGTTCTGATTCAGCTGGGTTTCTGTTTAAATTTACAACCCTTTTTCAAAGTCACTCCTACAACACCTTTTTCTTTGTTCCTCCTCCTTTTCAACCCCCAAAACCTTATGGATATTCACTCTCCTACTGAAATACAAAACCAGTATAGCTCTGAATTTACTGTTTCCCAATTTCAGTTTGAAGCTTTCTTTTGTTTACTGAAAGACAGGTATTAAAACATCCATCCTATGTTTTACATTCCTTCACCTGCATCTGTGTCTCTTTCTAAGTCAAGAGCTCTGAATTTTAATATATGTTAAGGATTTCCATTGCCTTCCTTAATCATATGCTTCCTGGTAGGTTACTATTATTAGGTATTTGAAGTTTTCAAACCACTTGTGAAGGCAACATGAACATAACAAAAGGATTTGAACTACCTCAAGGAAAATAAAATACCTAAAAATATCACCCCAAAGAGCTTTGAAATTTAAAAAAAATTAAAATGAAAACCACCAACAAACACAGGAAAATGCCGCCAGTGGCTTCTGAACCCTGCGTCAGCTGATTTGAATTCAGTTTGTGGCTTTGCCATAAGCTTCGAGCATAATTTTGGTAATTGCAGGTAAGGAACCAAACAAGTGAGAACTCATGACGTGGAAAAGCAATTAAAAACTGACTACCAGTACTGCAACAGGCTAGGAGCAAGAGAAATGCAAGAGGCTCATGCCAAACATTTTCTACATTCTAGCTGCCAATCCAAGGATTTAGAATTGTATAGGTAGTTCATGGATATCATGCAGCGACTTGATAAACTGTTTTACCAGGACATTTCTCCATTGTTTGATTATGCCACTCACTCCCACTCTTCTACTGTGAATGAAGCATTGGAAAACTTGACTGTGTCTACACTTGCTTTAAGTATAGCTAAATGGCCAGAGAGGTAAGAAAAATTCTCTGTGTGTAATGTCAGCTCTATCCTGGCTGGAAAATGATGTCCAACTGTAATAAATAAAAATACATGGCACGAGTGAAAGTCCCAGCAAACTCCAAGGGCAATCCAGATGAGAGATTTCCAAGGGCAACTCTCTTATCTAAGAACTGTACTGAATTTTATGGTATAAAAATTTGTATTTTTGTAGACAAATGGGTATTTGCCATTGTGAAGCTGCAAAAAAAAAAAAAAGAGAAAATTCAAAGAGCTTCTAAAGAAAAGCAGCAAAATAATCTGTGATTTTAGAACTTCCTTGCAGTGACAAGCTTGATAAGAATGAACCATATTAGAACTCCAAGAGAATTGTCTGCCAGCAGGAAGACATGACTTGCCAATACTAAACCCATTCGTGAACAGTAGTGTGGTGCTGCCCCTTGTGTTCAAAGGGCTTTTCCAGCTATTCTTTCCTCTTGGCCTCAGAACTGCTGCCTACATAATGAATCACATTACACACCATTTTGCAACTTTCTTACATATTCATAAAATGTAGACATAAACACAACCTGTAGCCCAAAACGAATACTAATAAAAGTTTTCAAAATGAATCTTCTCCTGTAAAGGGCATCCAGCCTACAGTGCTCTGCTCTATAATCACAACTTGTTCAGATACCCAGAACATTTCTTAAAGTTCGGTAAGTTCCTTCACACAGTCAATTCCAATGTCACAAACTCACAACTGTGTAAATTGGTACCAGTCCTCCAAATACTCAACAAAATGCTTTCAGTCCAGAAGTAATACACCTTGACAATTACTAATATAGGAATATTTGCTGCTCAAAGGCTGAGCAGTCAATTCAAACCAGGCACAGTAAACTAGGGTAGTACTTCTACCTTTCATTTTTTATAGCACCTATAATTGAAGTTGCTTGTCTTGCTAATATTTATTAAACATGCTTTAATATTTATGTTATTTTGATTAACAGAAAGTTTCCTTATGGCTTTATGGTCGTTAATTCTAATAATATGAGTGCTGTATCAGTACACTGATTCCATTTAATTTCCACTTCCATTCAAGTGTTACCTAAATTCAAAATATTGCCAAGATAAGATACTGCTAATGAACACCTCAAGAAGGCACAGTACTTGGCTATACACACCTGCACTAGCAGCTTGGCTTGCTGAAAAATAAAAGATCCAGAAGATTTGTTCTTATTTTGCACAAGTTTCAGCACAAGACCATACTAAAAATTTTGACTATGGAAAAACATAAGAATATGAGACCAAAATCTTACACTAAGTATGATGTGGGCTTTTATCAAGACATAGTCATGAAGCATTTCATTAAGAGAAATGGAGCTAAAGTTACTACAAGCAATGCATATTTCAAGGATTAGAATGTACTTTACAACACGCTGCAAACATGAAAAATGCTGCAAGTACTCAGCATTTATCATTATCAGCGGAACCTTTCTAACTGAGGTTTCCTGCATCAACACCACATTCCTTCATGAAGGGAAGCATAAGAGAGGTCAAGCCTAAGGAAAAACAGCTCAGACCCAAAAGAAAAGTTTATCTGTTCCCTTAAAAAACACAGATGAGCAGCCAGCTGTAAAGGAGGCAGCTTCACAAGTCCTGACCGTCTGAACACCCAAGGTGCATCTCTTGTCTCCCTGATCCAGGATTCAAATCCTGGTGCAAACCAGGATTCTCATCAGTTTGGATTATTTAGAGAGACAAACAAAAGCTGTGAAATATTAAAACCCTTTTATTGAAGAGTACTGTAGTTGTGTGATATTAAAACCAGTAAAATTGATAACAAAGGCTCAGAGCTGCCAAGAAAAACTGAGTAATCCTTCTTAGCTGGACAACAAGATGACTGGCAGTTTCCAGCTGCAATATAAAACTGAGGAGAAAGCACTACAGAAGAATGAGATATCCTGTAAGTGAAAACAAGGCTTTAATCAGAGCACACACATCTACTATTGCTTTTGAACTTCACTGTTAGGTTTTCAGTTCAAAACCCGAGAGACAGAATGGCATAAAGAAAACTTCAAAACACTCAGTATTTGCCAATCTTCAAAGTGGCTTTCACAAATCTTAAATTTCAGCAGCAGTACATTTCAGTATAAATTACCCTACCACTAACATACTAACATTAATAGTAATAGTACTAGATACTAATAGTACTAGAAACTAATACTAGAATACTAATAGTAATAGAAACTCACAAATGAAATCATATTAGCATAGCTGGGAAATGGCTGTTATGATAATCCCCAAACACCTTCCGGACTTCACCTCAAAACTTTTTAAAACTTTCTATTTCACACTTATTTGTGATCACAAATGAAATCATATTAGCATAGCTGGGAAATGGCTGTTATGATAATCCCCAAACACCTTCCGGACTTCACCTCAAAACTTTTTAAAACTTTCTATTTCACACTTATTTGTGACAATGCATTTCTTACAATGCCCTTCTCTACAGGAAAGACAAAACAACTACTGTGTAAACAACAAAATTTTGTTGTTTACACAGTAAACACACACCCACAAAAATCTTTGCCAGCAGTGTTGAAAATGAGTTGTCCCTTTGGTTAGCCAGGCTATTATAAAATCAAACCCAATAATAAGCAGAGGAGGACTAAGCTGGAGATTAATGTTCCTCCACGCTTTTCAGCATTATAAAGCTACTTTTATAACACTCCAGCAAACTGTACAGCGACTGACATGAACAAAATGACAGTAATCTGTCACTACTTCACATTTCCCACTAGGCTGATTCAAATAGTTATTTATGAACCTTACACTTCAATGGTCACTTTGATGACTAAACCATAAATTAGAATGCAAAGTGAATATAAATTTGATTTTAGAGTAACAACAAATTGTCAGCAAAGAGGGATATTATTTAATTTCTACTGACACACTAGAAAAAAGTCAGCAATACCAAGATGAACCACACCATAGTAAATCCCAAACTTAGCAAAAAATTGTATGCTAGATCTCATGTTTACTTCAGTGCTTCTGCATTTAAAAGTAAAAGCGCTTTATATTATGCTTGGTTAGTTTTAAATATAAAGTCTTAATAATGTCAGATGACTTCATTACTTAGGTCTTCAATTAAACAAAGAGGGAAATTGAACTTTTTCGACAGAGCATGATGAAATTTGACACCAAATAAATATTAATATGAACTTAGATGCTCAGGTTGTTAACAGTCCTGATGAAAAACTTTTAAGACAGTGTTGCTGTTTTTACAACATTTATCTCTTGCTTTACAGATAGGAGTGAGATGACACTGAAACATAAGTTCTGCAAAGCACAAGAGTTTGCAACTTTTTAGGGAAAAAAAAAGGTCTTTAACACCCAAACAATCAACTCTTGCAGGGATGCATGTCAAAAAATTATCTTGATAAAATAATTTTCTCCTATCTGATTATTTTTTGTTAAAAAGTTCCATTGCCTATTATGTTACTGCATAATAACATTTATTATCCATTACTCTTGAAAACATGTAAGACAAACCCTTCCAAAAGTGAATGCAGCATGATTGTACTTTCTCTGGAAAATGTCTAGAAGTGCAACATTAAAGAGATATTTCAACATAAGGTTCACTGTCTTAGCAGTGTTAAAAATGGAAAGTTGTGTCAGTGTCTTTAATATTCCTTGCTTTTCAAGTATATTTTCCCCGAAATTCTTACATGGAATGACAGCGATCCAATTTAAAACCAACTTCAGCAATTTGGGTTTTAATGTTGGAGAAGGCCCTTATAGCTAATGCTTGAAACAAACATGCAAAACCCTCCAGACTTAACAACTGAGGCCATTCTGAATTATTCCGGTATGTCCCAGTGATACAGTAATAAACGCATAACAGAAAGATACTGTCTGATGCTGAGGGAAAATGTTTAGGCTAAAAGAAAACTTAAAAAAAGTTGCAAGGCAAGACCCCTACCCTAGACAGAAGTCCAGCCTGTGAAGTCTGTTTTAGAGAAATAATATCTTTTTTTTAGGATCTACAGAAACAAGGTAATCTGGGTTTACATAGGACTTAGAGAGAAAAAAGGAGTTTTATTTTAAAATCTGTCCCAGACCTATTAGGACTCAGATCAGTAGAATAATGTTTTGCTGAGAAAAAAAGTTGGAAAGTTTTATTTAGCAAGACTTTATCTTAAGCAAGAATTAGAAGAGCTGAAAATGCCAATTATCACCTACAGATCTGAGAAAAAACACCCCAGCATTCAAATGTAATTGCATTGGAACAATCCAATCCAAATTGCTTCTTTAAGAAACACTTAAATAAAAAATTAGCAGTGTTTGGGTTAAAAAAAGATAGCAAAACTATGGTAGCACAAAACAACACCCTGGGAGATGAAAATTAAAAAAAAAAATAACTCGCACCTAAGCATCCATACTTAATTGTCAAATCAAAGGGCCCAGCTCCCTATCAAAATAAGAACCCATCTAACTGACCTGCTGGTTGTTTTAAGAGCCATATTAAAGCAAATCATGGAGGAGCGGGTGCACATGTTCATTCAGTGTTTAATAAAAGTACTACTGAGCTCTTTCTTCCAATTTTTAGTGGTCACTTTAGATAGACAGCAGGTATGAATGAGAAATTTAAAAAGTATCTGAAGTTTCAACCAAGTCTACTTCATTTCTTAGCAACATGGTACCTAGTGGAAGGAACAGAGATGCTATAAATGCTACTCAGACAAGGTTGAAGAAAAATATTGCTAGTGACTCAAATTTTCCAAAGGAGAATCTATCACCGTTTGGACACATTTAGTCAGCATTTACTTAATTCACTTCAGGAATTTCTTGTTCTGTTACTATTCTAACACTGTGTCTGGAGATGCGAAAAAACAAACACAGAAAAAGTGAGACTATTTTGAGTCAGTGTCAAAGTCACCCCTCTGAACCTATGATGAAAGACAAACAAATTCAGACAAAAACTGATGTTCATCTAGAAATGTTTTTAGCAAGGAAATATTTTTTTTTATCTCTAGTGGCATAAGACAGCTAAATGAGTAGTGAACAACTTCCATAAAAAATTAGAGAAATTAACATACCTGCCGTTGAATAACCTGTAGGTTTGCTTTGGCTTTATTCAGTAGTTCTTCTATTTTTTCAGAGTCTGTTATGTTCTTGTTTTCTCTAAAGGCATCTTTTATCCTTCTGATGGCGTATGTTCTAAACACAAACAATAAGAGGAATGTATTCATAGATGTGCCATGATTTATGTAATTTCAACATTCTTTAAAACATGCTGATACAAAAAATAAAATGCACAGCTCCCATATATATATATATAGATAAGTTTTAGACACATATCATTTTATTCAGGGTTTTGTTTTGCCCGAGTTGAAGTAGCGATCAGATCCTGTAATTTAAAAAAAAAGTGGTTCTATTAGATGTTACTGTAGAAAAATGTCATATTTCAAGTATCAGTCCAGTCCTAACTGCTTGTTTGTGCTGAAGCCATACTGCTGGATGCCCAGCATGGAATACCGCAAAACTCAAGAATGTTACAAAAAGGCTAAGGACCAGAAAATCATTCATTATTTTGAATCAGCGTGACTATTCTTAACCTGCATATCCAAAAGGTCATTGTCACAATACACATTTCTACTAGATGCAGTGTTGTAGTCTAGTAGTCAACAAATGTAGATTGATGGACCAATTAACACAAAAAGGGCTCCTTTCTGTCACCCTTTTCCTCTCCTGACAAAGTGTATTTCACCCCTCAGTCCAACACCTCCTCATCCATTTCCCCGCTAAGAAGCAATAACAGAACATGATTTCTGCAAGCTGGAAGAGGTTATGGTCTCTGCTTGCAGAGAGGAAGGTCCAAAGCTGCAGCTTTCCCCAAATCCTGCCTTTTCTTTCCAACACAGTAAAGAACTTTCACACTGTCTGTAGTGTACTGTCCTGCCTTCCCTCCCCCCGCAATCAGGGCCAAATTCCACGTTAAAATAAAATTTTCAGACAGAGCAGTGGATACTTCCATTACAAGGGTCCTTGGGAAAAACTGGAGAAATGCAGTAAACTGATCTTGCTCATTTATCTTCCTCGTATTCCTCTGTGCCACCACGTCACATCAGTATCACTTTTGCTACAGAGAGTAAAACCCTGTGCGTGGCACTGGAAGGAGACAAAAGGCTGCAAAATTCCCCCACAATTAGTTTAATATTTCAACAACTCTTTCCAATCTTGTATAGAAGTGGAACATGAGATACAAAATTGTTTGAAACACTACCACAGAAAATCCAAGGACAAGACTGAAAAATAAAATTACTGAGGGAGAAGACTGAGGAGAGAGGAAGAAGAGGAAAGATGAATAGCCAGTGGCACTCCATTCCATTAGATGGTGCTATCCAGCCCCTAATGCAGCTTTCACCAGCCAAGAAACGTGTTTTGTCTTTGAGCTCATAAATAATACATTTCAATCACAGGACTCAGGATGGCTGTGGAGTGCCACTCTGCCACCGAACTCCGGCAGATGGTGCCTGCTTTTAATTAGGGCCTGCTCACCTCTAATGTGACACTGGGGTGCGTCAGGGAGTGAGCCAGTGTGTGTTTGGATGTGTGAAGTTAATAGAATGTATTAAATATGGAAGCTCAATCTCATCTGCAGCTGTTGTCCTAGCAAGACATGAAGGGGAAGCTGATTATTTCTTCTAGAAAAGAAACAACTCCCAATCATTAATATATAGTATAATTCTGTTGCTTGATAATGGAGAGATTTCAAATCACCCCATATACATATGTAGGGTTAAACTGTGCAAAACATGTAATATTTTTTGAAAGAAAGGACAGGTTTCCAGGAGATACAACAACAAACATATATATTTAGCTTAAAAGAAAAAACAACAACAACAGCATGTATCTATTAGTGGGTACAAGTCTTTCAAAATGCAATATAAATGAGTAAATGCTACCTACATAAAAAAGATAGATGGGACAAAACCAAATGTTTTTCAGTATTAACACCTACAGACTGGAGGTGGTTTTTTGTTTTGTTTTGTTTTGTACATATGGTGTGTTAATTGTTCCATTTTCTCTCTCTTCCTCTAATTATACCCGACAATTGTTGAGAAAGAAATGTACATAGAAAACAGACCAATTTTTATCTATAATCATAAAGTTGCACTGTTTTTGCCTTCTATTTTTTTACCTTCTAAGTTTTTTAATCTTTATGAGCTTTAACACCCAAAGGAAGTTACTTTACATAGGCTTTAACACAATCTTAATTCTACAGCTAAATCCATATCTCTAAACACACTTCAAAGACTAGCTCTATAGCCTGGCACTACTCTTTACCAAAGTTACACTGAGATTTAATGTATCACTTAAAAGAAGCATGAGCTCAATTCAAAGCTCAAAACCAATACTATAATGACTGTTAAATATTCTTTCTTCCCCATTGAGAGGTGTCAGGGAAATATTTTACCAACATTCGAATTCTCTAAAATTAAGTAAAAAGTGTTAAGCCAAGATATAAACATACAGGAAGGCTTTTTTTTTTTGGTATGTGTGTGTTTTTTTCTTTTAAACAACAGCTTTTTCTATGCAACAACAGTTGTGAGCAGTGTCAATTCAGCACCTCGACACTCTCTACATTTCAACAGTTTCTGAACTGAGAATGCATTAAAAGCTAGAACTACCATAAGAAATGCAATATTGCTTCTAGTTTATGAAAAATTAAGCCCTTCTGAAAGCATAGTAGTGTGTGTAAGCAACACATGCTTGAGAATAACCTGTTCATTCAGACTTGTATCTGTTGGGGTTTATTTACAGAGCACTGCTCCAGAGATCTTCTGGCTGATGAAGACTGGTCTGCTGATCAGCTGTTCTAATGGAGTGTATTTTCAGCTCAAGAAGCATAACACACCAAACCCAAACCTGTGACATTTGAAGGCACACCTAGAAATGCCAGTGGCTGAGAATGCATGGCTGTCTTCATAAAACTTTACATTATCCTAAAAGCAGCACTATCTGCAGACAGTGTGAGAGCTGAAAAGAATACTGGCAAGTGAAGTGATGGCTGTACCTTATGGATGATTATTTACCCAGAGGGGCACAAAGGAACTACAACAAGTTTAAGCCAATGTGAAGAAGAGACATAGCAATTTCACTGCCCTGGCAGACACAAACCCTCCCTCTGTCCCCTTTAGACCAGCACAGTCAGTCTGATATTTGGCCCCAGCTGAGCCAGTCCAACCTGGGAAATAGAAGGCCACCTACTACAAGAGTTAACTTCATTTTTAGTTGTTTTGGGCTTTTTTTGCAAATTAGTGAGCTTCATCAGCTATCCATGGAACTGGAGCAACATCACTGAGGAGGGGGAAATACAGCAGTACTGATTTTGATGGACGGAGTTTACAATTGATCCCATTAGAAAGGGCAAGCAAGTCACAAAAACAAAGAGGACCTTTCAGTGAGAAGGTACCAAGCTAACTCTCCAGAGAAACAGAATAGGAAAGCAGTTTTGGATACAGTACACTCAAAGAGCTCCCACAGAACTGTGGGAAAAGCCTAGTTCCTAATGCCGTAGTATTCATTAAGAAAGATCATTTAAATTAAGTCTTAAACTACATTTCACCATTCATTATTTTTCTCACCCATTTTTTGAAAGCAGATATTGAAAAATGGCTGAAAGACACAACAAGGTATTTTGCTTTTATCATCCAAGTACACTGAAATTTGAACAGAGAACATCTTTCGCTCTATCTTCTGCAAAGACTCCTCCAGTGACTTGTGACAGCAGGACCCAAGCAAGAGTGTACAGCTGAATATATTCACTCAGCGCTCTCATACATATGCACACTCAGAACACCTCTTGTGATCCCTACTTACGCACATCTGTCACACAATTAATTCCCAATTAAACCAAAATGATGTCCTCAATGGGCAGTAGACTTGGTGTGATGGCTGCATGGTGACACAAGGTAACAGATGCACATCAGCAGAAGGCAGGAATGGTTGGGTGTTAATATGAGAACCAGGCCAGGGCCAAAACATTACCACAGGCTCTCAGGCACTGGGCACTGCCTGCTAATGTTATGAGACTACAACGCTGCCAAATAATAGTAAAAACTAAAGAGAAAGCAGTCTTTGGCCCAATACTCTACCTTCAAAGAGTTCCTCTTTTTTCTTTTCTGAAGCACAATCAAAAGCCTAACGTGTCTTCATGAAAATGAAGTCTACAAAAAGTAAATATGAAACAATGACTATTCATGAAAAATGAAATCACAATCCAGGTATTTCAGAAAATGATAACTGCTTGGGGACTTATATATTTTATTTCAAAATGTTTACTTATGTCACGCCTGACCAAAAAACCAAAAAATCTTCGTGCTCCGCTAAATGAAAAGAAGCTGAAACGTCACACAAGCATACTTGCTTAAGTACACAGTTCCAAGCTTTCAAAATAAACCTGGCCAAGCAATGTTTTTCTCAGCACCACTTTGCATTCACCAGTATCACAAAATGCTAAAACTTTAATTCACCTTTCCAAGACATCATTACAAACATGTTGACATCTCGGCTTTGTACCTGTCAACAAGTGCAACATATTAACAGGTCACATCATAGTCACAGGCACCACACTGTGGAGCACAATGGCTATCACATTATTATTGTTGGCCATTGAGCACACACATGAAGACAGAAGAGGACAGACAGTTGTGGTACACAATCTGTGCAAGCAAAACAGATCACAAGGGAAGGGGCCACCAGGTTAGAATATTCATATTCAAGGCTTTTGAAAAAGGTCTAGAATAAAATGCATTTTTCCTTATTAGCTTCAGTTATATTCAATAAATTAAGGTGAGCGAGAAGTAGCCAAGCTCCAGGAAGCCCACTGGGGTTAACAGCTCTGGAATGAAGAATATGATGCTTTTATTTAAAGACACAATGTGCAAAAGTGAGATGCTCACTTGCAATACAGTAGCATTACATCAAGTGAGGGACCCTTTTCATAAAATGTCTGTTTGCTTTAACTGAACTATATTTTCTTACCACTGCTGTCTTGCAACTAACATCTATTAACTTATGGTAGCAACAGGATGAATTTTCAGAATTTCCCATTATAACTAGCAAAATGTGCACTAGATGAGATCTGCCCAAATAAATTTTCAGCATTACATATCATTTAAAAAGGGAAAGCTTTTTAATCATCTGCAGAAAAATAATTTTAGCTCACGGTAAAGTTTTATTAGCATTAGTGAAGATGTCTTCATGTACAAAATTACTTCTGAGGGAATGCTTATTTAGATGCATATATGTGCACACGTATATTTCCATATATGTGTGTATGTATGTATTTACAATATTTTTTCCTCTATAAATGTCTTAAAAGACACCAATTAAAGTGAAGCAAAACCTGCATGTAATTACCATCTAACACTAAAAAATAAACACTTGACAACAGGTGTGTGTTTGAGACTGAGAGGTAAGTAACTCACAGGGAAGTAGTTGTGACTGGTCTAATTAAACCCAAGACCAACAGAGGGATGTGAACACAACATTTTATCAACAAGTTGTTTCTCAAACTCCATCACTAGACACACTTTCAGCACTGCCACTTCAAGTTACAGCACAACAACAACAACTATATCTGCCTGCTTTCTAAAATTCAAAGCAAAGCTTATTCTTGCAACCAGGATTTCTTTGGGGGAGTCAGGGTGGTGGCTGGATGCTGGGAAAGGAGGAAACAAGAGTAAGGAAGAACAAAGATTAGACTGTTGGTAAACTGGTAAAAAAAGAGTATTATTTTCTTGAATTTTCTAATGAAGCACAGTTACTAGACAGTCTTCACAAAAAAGCCTACAGAAAGAAACCTACCAGCCACTACTTGGTTTTTCTGCTAACATACAAAACAAGAATTCCAATGCAATTGCTAAGAAGTATGTCTGGAATAGAACAGCACTACAGATAATTTATGAGAAAGGATTAACCCAAAAGAACACAAAATAGGAATAAAGACTGATGAACTTTAGAAAATACATTTGAGAGAGGGTGACTATAACCCAGTGCACATAATACAGGCTGTATGATCAGATACAAGGATTTGTAGCTTATTTCTAAAGCAATTTCGCATCCCAGATATCAAAACGTCTAATAAAAACTTGAACCCTTTCCAGGAGTTTCCTTTCATTTTCTTTTTTCAACCTAAACCCAAAAGAGCCTCCTCAGATTTTTAGAAAGACTTGTGGATGTTTTTAGAAAAGGAGAATTTCTTTTTTCTGACTATATCTTCTCATCAGTTTCTGTCCCCATTTCAAAGCAGAGAGCAGGGATGACCACCTGATCAACAGGATCACAGAATCATTCACATTGGAAATGTGTCTAGGTGGTCTCTAGTCTCAGCTCCTGCTTAAAGCAGGGTCAGTGCTGGCATCAGATCAGATTTTTCACAACTTTGTCCAGTCAAGTCTTGAAAAACAGGATATTGACCAGACCACCTTGCCTGGAAAACAAACTCAATTGCTTGATTGCCTTTGTGGGGAAAAAGCTTTCCTTAAAGCCAGTCTGAAAAGCCTCTCTTCCTGCACTTTGCTGTCAGTTTTTCTCCTGTCAGGCCCCTCTGGATACCTTGAGGTACTGGCTGCTTTCAGGGTCCCTCAATGTTGTTTCTTCTTCAGGTGGAACCAGACCAGCTACCTCAGCCTTTGCTCACAGCACAAGTGCTTCAGCCCCCTTGGTAGCTCCTGCTGAGCTGCCTACAGATTGTCTGTGCCTTTCCTGCTGGGGGGCTGAGGAGGGCAAGACTGGATGCAGAAGTCCAGATGTGATCACTCTCCTATCAATCTGCTGGCTGAATAACTCTTGATACATGTCAGGATGCTGCCAGGGCACACAGCTCTGTTCACAAAGACTTTCTTCTTCCCAGAACACTATCGGTGCTATTCATAGTTAACTATGATTATTTTTGCAATTCACTGAAACATACATTTTTGTAGCTATATTTCTAAAATACAAACAGTTATTGGCTTAATTCTAAGTGTAAGGAATCTCTGCAGAAGGGAGTGCTTTTCAGGAGGTCAGGGTTAAAAGAAAAAAGTAAAGATGTCCAAATGAAAGCATTCTTTTAATCTTAATTGGAGTTCCAATTTCAATGTTATGTCGCAGAAGAGGCTAAAAAAGAGGGTTATCAGTGAAGGACCCAACTGCTCAAGTTGTTCACTTAACGAGGCACCAGGCAAAGACGTGCTGCAGGAACTATAACCTGAATTTGTTACAGATGAAAAGTGTCCTGATGGCCTGAAATGAGTAACATAGCTCTCTGCTGAGCTTTCACTGCCAAGCCCTTGCCAGCTACTCTACAACCAGGACACCGGGGTAGCTCAGCAGTCCAATTACCAGGCAGGGAATGCCTTGAAATGACAAGTTCAAAACCTGACAAAGCTGGCTTTTCTCTTCTTCCTTTTGAGACAGATACATATCACTCCGTTTGCTGTGCTGCTGTTTCTGAACAGTTCATAAAAAAAGGCCTGGCCTGCTGTGTATAGCCACTACAATATTTTTCTGGAAAGATTAGTTTTAGTACAGTGCTGTGACCGATATTTCTCTTTTCAGCACGGCTAGAGGTTCTCCCTGCACTGGTATGGCCTCACCTTGAATATCGTGTGCAGTTTTAGTCACCACAAGAAAGATGTTAAACTATTAGAGAACATCCAAAGGAGGCCAACAAAAATGGTGAAGGGCCTTGAGGGGAAGCTGTATGAGGAGTGCCTGAGGTCACTTGGTCTGTTCAGCCTGGAAAAGAGGAGACTGAGGTGAGGCTTCATTGCAGTTACAACTTCCTTGTGAAGGGAAGAGGAGGGGCAGGCACTGATCTCTTCTCTGTGGTGACCAGTGACAGGACCCAAGGGAATGGCCTGGAGTTGTCAGGGGAGATTTGGTTGGATATTAGAAAAATGTTTTTCCCCTAGAGGGTGTTTGGACACTGGAACAAGCTCCCCAGGGCAGTGGTCACAGAACTAAACCTGAAAGAGCTTAAGGAGTGTTTGGACAATGCTCTTCAGCACATGGTGTGAGTCTTGGGGATGATCCTGTGCAGAGCCAGTAGATGGACTCAATGATACCTGTGGGCCCATGCCAATTCTCCAGATTCTGTGATCCTGTGACTTGGGTACCCTACACAGGGCTAAACATATTGCACCTCTTGGTGATTTCATTTAGGGAAGCACTGGGTGCTAATCAGCCTTTCTGGATGCAAGTATTTCACACTTGACAGTGGAAAATTATTTGCCTTTGATGAAGCAATAGTTGCTAAGGTTATTTTAATTAAGCAGCAGGACATAAAGTCTTGGGATATTCTAATTACTTGGACTGCATTATGGTTGGTCTGGATGATGATAAGATTATGATAGGACATTTCTGAAGCACAGCATCATTTCTGTGTATAGTAAAAGTATAGTATATATATGTAGTAAGTATAGTAAATATCTAGTTACAGGACACATATTATTTTAATATGGAAATGATGCCAGTTCCTTAGAAGAGAAAAGGGATCAAGTATCAGAAATATATTAACAATATACAGTTTTAAAATAAATTAGATATTTTGACTTACAAAAGACTTAGAGAAACAGTTCTCTGAAGGTCATCTGAGGTAAACGTTTTTTGGCCATTTTGACAGACTAGTAATTTTCAGTATACTGAACAAACTCCTAACAAAGTTTTACTTTGCAAAAGTGATCCTTGGATTGTAGCAATTAAAACAGTTAATTTTGCCCCTTGATTTTTGCTCAAGTAAAACCTAAGATCTCAAGTAAACCTGAGATTTCTGTGACAGAAGGATGTCAACATCATAGGACCAAGTGAAAGAAATTGTATTGAAATTAGATAGGGTCCAGTTATCTCACAACTAAAGCAACAATAAACCACAAATATAATTTATTAAACAACCCACATGAAGTAACACACCACCTGCTCTGTTTATATAAAGCATACTAAAAGTTACAGGATTTAAACTAGATAAGTTACTATCCAAAATTTATTCTCTCATCCATTTCTATCAGCTTTACAGCTTATCCAAAAATCTTTGCTCCTTATGACTCAGTCAGTAATGACAAACATCCCCCACTGGACTTGCTGCTGCCATTTGGCTCAGTGACCCTCCCTCATTTATAGGAAAGCACTGCATGTTTAGTTTAGCAAATTCACATCAGTTTTGACAACAATGATGGATATTTGAAATTACTTAGCAGCACATAAAATTCTAATATATGCAAAGCCTATTAGTCAAATCTAGAGACTAAAAAAGTAAATTTGGAATTTGTAATAAAATCAGCATCCTACTTTGTGCAGACAACAGAGTGCTGAATATTGTTTTCAGACATTTGGGATTATAAATACATGCCTTTGGACAATGCATGTAATGTTTGAGGAAGCTCAGATCCAGACTACTCTGATTATTACCAAAGGCTCAGAAAAAAAGAAATGTGGGTTATTTTTGACACTATGAACACTACCTAAGGTAGAGAAAGTCAAGAGAACTAGATATTACCTTCTGTATTCTTTCTATTTAATTAGTTACAGGATATGGAAGTCTTCACAGACTTTAGAGATGATTATATCAGGACTAAAGAAAAAGAGGCTAAAATCCCCATCCTGAGTTGAACAGTAACCCAGAAATGCAAAGGAAACAAACTCTGGGTGTCACTTCATCCCCCACAGGAAACCAGATGCAGCTTCTCACATGAAGAAAGAGCAGTAGGACCCCCAGTGAACAGAGGCAAGGATTGAAGGAAAAAGAATACTCCGCTGGGTAAAGCTGAATGACTGATGCACCATGCAGTGAGGTAGATTTGAGGTTTTCAGGCAGGCATAGCAGATCTTCATCCCCATCAATAATGCAGCACCCCTGTGCTGTCATAATGCACCAGAACTGCCCACTCCGACTTTCTGCACTCCACAGCTCTCACCTCCCAGGTGCTACCAGCACAAGGGAGCACTTAAAAAAGCCACACCCTTGGCAGGCAAATTATGGAAAAATATGTCCACAGCTCTTTATCTTTGGGGCATGATGGTGATCAGATAAGACATACCCAAGACCTCCACTAGCTCTGGTAAAGTAAATTCAGCTTCTCAGGAGCCATAGATCCTATGCATTTCTCTGAAGTCCGGAAGTAAAACAGGAATTAAAGCAATACTAAAACCTAAGTGAAGTAACACAATGTTACTTCAACGAAGTAGCTGTTTTCAAAGCTACTTCACATAAAAGAAAGCAAGAAAAAAAAAAGGCTTACATGCTTTTTCCTACTATTTTTCCTACAGTTACTCTAAAAAAAAAGTAGAATAGATTATCTATCTGCCAAACATGAAGCAAAGAATAGCTACTAGCCAAAATGTTTACTCTGGGCTATGTATGAGCTCCACCTCTAAAACTGTGGTGCATACACTCCTACTGTCCAAACTGTAGATCCCAGCATATGATGTAATACTTTGATCTGACAAGATATACTTTAATATCAGACAGAAAAATGAGATTAAATTTAAAACTCAAGGTATTCTAGTCCAGTGAACAGAAGTCATTCAATAAACCTGCTGACAGATCTTTTGTGCACTTAAGCAGTTTAACTACTGTAACAATAAAGGTGATCAGAAGTATTCAGGAAGACAGAGAGCAGTCAATTTTCCTTTTTAAAGAAGAGAAGCATTGACAAACCTTTTAATCTAGCCGAGCCCAAGTACGTTACATATAGACATTAAAATTTACAGGTGAGGCTACGCTAAGGTCAATAATTTTTAAAGTGTCTTCCAGTCAACCCCTTAACACATTCCATTTAATAAGTCTAGGTTCAGACTGGTATATTTAAATATAAAAAAATATTCTGCATTTCAAGCCAAAAATGGGCTACAAAAACCCCCAGCTAATACTCAATAGCTAATTAAAAGCTACAGAGAAATAGTCACTCACATGAGTGATGGTAGCACTTTCTGTCCTCTGTTGGCAAGCAAGGAAAAAGAAAACAGAGTAAACACCACCTCCTTTTCCTCCCATAAGCACATGGCTGCTGGCTGCAAGAATTTCTTCTCAGATAACATTTACTCTAAATATGGAATTAACATCTGGCTTAAAACTCAGTAACTCAGACAAGTCCTGGCTACAGTTACTGCAGGAGATATTAGGAGAGGTAAAGAGGTATTAGGAGAGATTTACTTATTCTAAGGTTTTCAGCATAACATCTTATGACCAGGGCAGATTACCTTCCCTTTCACATGAGACATGACCTTCCACTCACAGAGCAGCAGAAAAAGTTCCCAATCTAGGAACACAAATTACCAACACAAGTTGCAGAAGCATGAGGTTCCCAGCTAATGGTAGCAATAACTTGCACTGATGGAGAATTCCTCCTGTTTCAACAACTTGTTGGGAAATAAAAGCCCAGAACCATGCCTTAAAGCCCCTGCAGGTTAGTAAGCATTGCCACTAGCTCAGAGAACAAGGAGTTTTGTACAGATATATGTACAGTATACTTTTATGTCCAACCCTGGACTGCTGTAACTTATAGAACTATCTTCAAGCCATGCTGCCTTGGCTTTTGGAAGTGACTGTGAGAGTGCCACCAGCAGTTTGATAAATATTCGTATTTCCATGCAAAATCTGCAAATAATGGGCAGCAATTTTGGGTATAAATTATGAACTGAAAATAATAAATTATATGTAGTAAAAAATACACTCAATTGCTCTGGAAATCAAGAAGCCTATTTAGTGTTCTACATGAAATGCATTGCTTATTATTGTTGTGTAAACAAAACACTTGAGCATTTATTTTCATCCTGTAAATTAGTCAGATCAGGGAAAAAACCATTCTGAGTGAGACATCTAATTTATTTTGGCCAATGATAAACTACTTAGATCAATGAATCAATGTTCTTCCCTTCAAAACTAGTTTACATATGAAGACCATTAATTTGAAAACCTATTTGCTAACTTATTGTACTAGAAAAATGCTGTGATATTTTAGATGAGTCAAAGATGTTTTCTGAAACTTAGTATTAGGTAGGTTTCATGGCAACACAATACAGTTCAATTTGACATTGTCAGTATAATTCAAACTATAAGCTTCAAGGACTGCGTTATGCATTTCATTTGAGCTGTACTGACTTTAAAACATTTTCCTGAGAAGGAGGCAGTCTGATGTTATTTAAATAAATAAAACCACGGAATATATTTGGATGGATGGGTGGATGGATGAATGAATTATTGTTTCACAAAGAATTCTATTAGTGATTCAATCCGAAACGTTATGAAAATTGATGGTTTGTACCTGGCCCCTTCCACTTTTAGTTCCCCTGTTTTTAACTGTGACTAACAATGCAAATAAATGATGGCTCTGAACCACACCCCCACCCCGGCCACATTTGGCTCTTTCATTGCTATTCTAACAAAGTCTGCAGAAATTTAACATTCACACAATGTGTAATCCTCACAAGATAAACCAATTTTCTCCAACACCGAGGCTCTGTGGAAATCTGCACACACATTTCTCCCTCCTGCTTAGGCAAACAATAAATGGATGTTTGCATCTCTGTGTGACTACCAGTGAGTATTGTGATAATCTGTATGTTTGTTGGGGAAACATATAATGCCTGTAAATAAACACTACCAAGCAACAATGCCATGTGTTTCCTGCAAGCAAATCCTAGTTAGCAGAAATCACACCCTGTGCAAGACAGAGATAGAGACAACTCTGTAAAGACTGTACTTTTGGGAAACAATGAATTATTTTCATAAGTACCAAAAGTCACAGAAGTTTAATTATAAAAGCTTTGCTACCATAAAGAACTAGTGATTACTAACAATATACTAGAATAAATTACAGTCTCAGAAAAATATTTTAACTTTTTTTTCAGACACGCACTTTCTCTGGCAATAAAAATAAGACAATATTACTTTTAAACAAGATAATCATTTGGAAACAGGTCTTTAATGGTTCCAGACCAGGATATGCCAGACAAGCAGACTCAGAAGGACTGTCAAGACCTGTTGATGGACATTATTTTCTAATAAGACTAACATACCTATCATATACTCTCTAGTCTCCACAGTGGATTCACAGCTTGCTTTAAACAGAGATTTTGCAAGAGTTATCGGGATTGAGCAGAAGTGAATTCTAGACTTCTTGATACCAATACATTCATATATGCACAAACAAACATAATAATTACTTTGTGCATAAGCTTCCTTAGAAACTATAATGAGATTTAACCAATTGCTATTTATTTAAAAAGTTAAAAGAAAAAAGAGAAGTATCTAAGCAACAGCTTTTCCCAAGACTTTGTAACAAACATGATGCTGACAAACGTGTAAGTACTGGACTGAGTCCTGAGTCACTGAATACCATTCCCAGCACAGGACCTTCAAATTTTCCTGAAGAATGCTTTAAGGATTTATTTCAGGCAGGAAATTCTGTTCAGGAAGAAACCAACTGGACTCAACTGAATTCTTTTATCATATTAAATGTTCAGTTGCTTTGTATCCTTAGAAGAATGTTAGAATTTTATATGGAGAGCAGGTAAAAAAGGAATAGACTAGACTAGACTAGACTAGAATGTAGAAAAAAAAGGTAAGGGAAAAAGGCCATATAGCATATTGCCACCTAGGCAGAATATTGTCTGGATGACTTGTGGCATCTTCATTCTTGAGAAAAAACTGTATCAAGAAGAATCCCCAAGAATATTTCTCACTAAGGACACTTTTGTACTGAGTTTTGTGCAAAACAGTCTAGGAACGACTGGTTTAAGTATTCACAAACACAAGAAAACAACCAAGAAAGTCTCCTCTGATCCCCACATTTTTTTTTTTTGAAAAGTAGAGAACTATGTATAATCTAGGACTTTGTTGGTGAGGGAACCCAAAACTCATGGGAAGAGCTTTATTGAAGAGGTAGTTCAGAGAGCATCCTTGCCATCCACTACTGCAGCAAGTGGTTCTAAACATTGCCTTGTCAACTGCAGTTTCCTCTTTTCTTTTTTAAATTACCTTAATTTTCTTTTAATCCACAATGCTTATCTTCTAAAGACCACTTAAAATTACAATAGCCTGTGTCTACTGTATCTTGAATCATCTGGATGTTAGCAGGTCAGCATCTTTTCATCATGGGCAGCATAGAGATGAAAACAGAGGAAATAAGTGTTAAAGCCACATCCAGGAGTAAGGAAAGGAGGAGGTTAGCTGGAACAGCATTTAAATCCATTTTTAATGTTAGAGCTACATTACAAAGTGCTTTTCATTTACCAGAAATCATAAGCATATGGGTATGGGTATGAGCCACTGCCAGAGGCAGTAGTTTTTCTATTACTCTCATTAGTTCTCTAACAAACACGACTGGTAATTAAATCTTATGTAAAAAGAAATATATCCCTGCTTTTCTGTGCTACACAAAGAATAACAAGCGGCCACAGCAGATTTACTCATTTTGGGTGCCTTTACTAAAAAAAATAACCAAAACAGTAGATCAGTCTTTTAAGGAAGCCTCCATCCATTTGTCTTCCAAATATTAAATTTCAATTTTTCAGAACTCTGTATGCTCTGTATGTGCTCCAAACCCTCCCTCCAAGTTATTACTGTTGAAAATTCTGCTCTGCAAAAAAAACAAAAAGGAAAAATACAAAAGCAACCAAGAAAATTACATCAGACCTGATGCACAGATATCATTAACTGTTTAGGAAGAGTGTAATTTTACAAGGGTAAAGTGAATGTATTTGGAAAATTACAATCACTGTTGAACTATTAAACCAAAGATAACAACTCCTAATGAACAAGATCAATGGAATTTTGATGCTACGATTTTTAGTTGAGTAATGTTACCATTAAGAAATCAAAGAATTTGATAAAACTGTTTCCATTCATTTTAAAACTTGAGAGAAATATGTTCTGAGGGTAACTAATGGCTATGTTTTGACATTTTTGAAATAGAGTGCTTTGGTTGTCTTTCCAAAATATTTTACACATATACCGTGCTGAAGTCAAATGGAAATACTTCAATACTGTCCGACCCCAATCCAAAACTATGTTCTTATACCTCAAGATTTTCCAAAAATGGCATATATTTCCATTAAAAAACTCTTATATCATGCTCTTAAAATACTGACATCTCTAGTCAAGCATACATGATAAGACAATATATGAAAAAGAGCTTAAAATAATATAATGGCAAAACAATATGTGGTCACTGAAATAATAGCCAAAATTGAATTCCTCCCAAAAAGAGGTACTAGTAAGGCCAATCACAAATCTGTGAGATTGCTCCCCAAAATGATGTGAAAATGTGCAATGCCTGTTTGGCTCTGACTCTGGGTCATGCAGCTCCAGGCCAAAACAAGTGTCTGCACCAGGGTACGATGGAAACCACCCTGGACTCTGGAGTACTGGAGCTGCTCGAAGCCCTGACTTTTTCATACTTTCCAAGTAGATGACAGAGAACACCACACACTCAGTAAACAGGAAATTAACTCAAAAAATCCTAAGGTTTATTATCACTCTGAATACAGTCAGCAATTACATACAGAGAAGAAAAAATAAATTATCTCCCTTCTTTGCACAGCTGAGGAAAACCAGATACCGTAAACTGCAATTCTGTCACTGTACACCTACAAAGAGGTAGGACATCTCTGCCGGACAGAACTGACAATTTTATTTTTTTCCTGCATTTCTTATCAACAAACTACCGTTTTGGTCAGAAAACCATGCCTCTCTTTTCTCATTACTGTCTTGTTTAATCACTCTTTAGACATTTCTCCTCCCTAACACACAGAAACATAAACAATCTGCTGGCACACCTTGTCAATCACAAACTTCATTAGGATATCCAGTGAGAAAAAGTCTTATTCAGCTTGGATAGCTGTCACATGTAAAATTTTAACATGGCTGCTAAAATACCTAAGTGATGAAAGTGCAAAAAGAAACACTGACAGGATTCTATAGACCAGGGACTAAAAGCAAAGTAAGATTTTTCCATTAATGTGACCAAATCAGGTATGCTGGGAATAAGAGAAAGAAACTCATTTCTCTAAGGGTGGTTTTTAAAAAATTTTACTTGGTGTGAGTTATGTTCTCAAAAGAGTTGTTAGCAGAATCTTAACAGCTTTACGTCCCTTTGAAGCACAAGTCATCATGCAAGTATGGGCCAACTTAACCTATACTTGAGCAAGAATCCAGGTGCTCTCATGAAGGGAACTGGGTACAGAGAACGTTCTGTTCTGGAACTGGGTATCCAGAGAAGTCTCACTATCAAGACCAAGGCAAAGTGGGCAGTAAATACCTTGGCCTTTTCCTCATCCTTTGTCACTACATTTACCTCTGCAACTAACAAAGGATGGAGATTCTCCTTAGCCCTTCTTTTGTTGCTGATGTATCTGTAGAAACATCTTTTATTTTCTTTTATGGCAGTAGCCAGATAAAGTTCCAGTGGGGGTTTGGTTCTTCTAATTTTCTTTCTGCATAACCCCATGACATCCATGGAGCTCTCTGGCATAGTCTGCCCCTTCCTCTACAGGTCAAAAACTCTATAAACTCTACCTTTTTTTTTTCTCCTGAGTTTCTTCTAAAGCTCTCTCTTCAGCCAGGCTGGTTTTCTTCCCTGCTGGCTCTTCCAGCACATGGGGACAGCCTGCTCCTGTGCTTCCAAGATTTCTGTCCTGAAGAATGTCCAGCCCTCCTGGGGACCGTTGTCCTTCAGGACCTGTCTCTCAACAGGTCTCCTAAACAGGGCCAAATCTGCCCTCTGGAAGTCCAAGGTGGAAGTTCTGCTGATCCCCCTCCTTACTTCTGTGAGAATTGATAACTCTGTCGTTTCAGGACTACTGTGCCCAAGGCATCTTCCAATTTTCTCATCACACAACAGTCCTTTTCTCTTGGCAAACAACAGGTCCAGTGGGGTGCCTTCCCTATTTGGCTCCCTCACCAGCTGCATTAGGAATCTATCTTCCACACACTCCAGGAACCTCCTAGACTCCTTCCGCTCTGTGGTATTATATTTCCAGCAGACATCTGATAAATTGAAGTCCCCACAAGAAAAAGGGGCAACAAGGGACTGTTTTATGGTTCTATGTTCCATGACTCCCTAAAATCAGATCAACAGCTGTATCACTCAAAGTAGGAAAAGCAACTGGCACTGAAAAAACCCAGTGCAAACTATTTTGCTCAGTTTTGTTCCTAGATTGGCACTCATTTGCAAAAATCAGATTACCAGTTTTAAAATCTTGAAGGACTTATCTCAGATGAAACTGCATGCATCCAATTAACTTGTTTCCAACACAAAACAAATGGATAAATTTGTTTAGACAAATTTTCTTCCCTCATTCTTATATGTTCTGGGTAGCTTTATTAGTCAAATAATATTGCACATTCTAAAAGAAAATTCAAATTCCATTAAAATGCAATCTAGAGAGACAAGAAAGAAATGTATCTATAAATAAAAATACAACTTCCACCACTTAAAAGACAACCTAATGGATAACTAGAAAAAAAATTCAATAAATCAAGAAAGATGTTAAAAAACATTAAATAATCATTTGCAGAAATAAAGTTTAAAGTTTTGATTATCTTAATTTGCAATCAGATGTATTTTAATGGCTTTCATAAGTTTATAAATTCTTTTGTATTCTGTACCCAAACCACTCACAACATGCCATTATTTAAATCACTAATGATATTTAGAATTATGCCTTAAATCCATTTAGTTGAGACTATAATCCAACCTATTATAAACCATCAGAGGTTCTACATTTTGTCAACCAAGCAGAAGAAAATAGTACACTTGTTAAAAACCACCTCTTTGACTCAAAACCTAACATCTTGCCTCTCTGCATATTGATTTTCCTCCAGTACAAATCACTTACCCATACTCAGACTGTCTGCTTGGGTAATGGGGCAGAAGGGCAGACATGAAATTACTTACAGTCTACTAAATTCCCTCTCCCTGCTGCTAAAACCTGGCCTACACTTCTGGGTGTCCCAACACTCTGTGACATTTACTTCAGGACACTGGAGATGCTCCTGTGTTATTCTGAAGACTACCAGCAGTGACCTCAGTTACTTTAAGACATGAATGATATTCTTCACAGTTACCACACAAGTTCTATTGGGCGGCAGAAGAAAATCTGGGGCTATGAGATGACATAAGGAATATACTTACTCAGAGAGACATAAAAAAGTTGAATTTTCCATCACAATCTACATGTACATGTGTCCCTGTTTTGTCTGGGAAGTAAAATTAAATTCTAGTAGCTGGTACAGTGTGTTTTGGATTTAGGATGAGAGTGATGTTGACAACATGCTGATCTCCTAGCAAGCAGGATTTACACTAAGAAAGTTTTCAGTTTTTCACACCAATCCACCTCCAAGTAGGCTGGGGGGCACAGGAAACTGGCAGAAAGTACAACCAGGATGATCCAATCTGGCCAAAGGGATATTCCATACCATGGGGTGTTATGCTCAGTATAACACCCAGGGAGAAAGCCAGTCGGGGGCTGCTGCTCAGGAACTGGCTGGGCATTGGTTGGCGGCAACTGTACTGGGCATCACTGGTTTTGTATATTCTTCTTCTTATTATTATTATCCATTCCTTTTCTGTTCTATTAAAAAATCTTCATCTCAATCCACAATTTTACTTCCCCCCCCCCCAGTTCTCTCCCCCATCTCACTGGGGAGAGGGGAGCAAGCAAGCACTTGTGTGTTTAGCTGCCTGCTAAGTTAAACCAGAGCAACGAAATTAGGAGAAAAAGCACAGTAAGCAAATAAAGAGACACTAATTAGCTGATCGTACTCCTGACACACTCTTACAAATGCAATTTGCAGTAATAAAGTATTCTGACACTGTCTAGCTGAAGTAATGAATCAATAATAATAATTTGTAATACCTTCTACTTTGCTGCAAGTTAGTTCTTTACACAAAGTCCTTGGGTTAACTCCATAAACTGCCATATCATGTTACAGCAGCCCTGAGGACACGGCAGGGCTGCTTATCTTGGCATGCAAGAAGCCAATGGGGTGTCCCTTTTACCTATGGGTGCGGTGTAAACACTGAGGCAGAACTGTTGTTGTGGTCATAGCAGACTTCTAAATGTTAACAGCTGCTGATCATTCCTTCCTGGAAATTGCTATGGCTTTTCATGCTCACAAATGTGTATACAGCACAAGGTTTTAGATGGTTTCTGATTTTATAGTATTTAAGGACAGGCCCACCAAAACCAGAGATATTTCCTTTAAGGAAAGGCGCAACTTGCACTGTGACATGGTGTCAAAAAACCAGATCTGCATGGTAAACACATCGTATAATTTCTATCTTTTAAAATTTGCTGTGGACTTCACTTCCTCACTGCTCACCCCCAAGTACAAACCCACTGCTGAAAGTACCCCGTAGCCCAGACACAAGCTTCATTCTGCTGTTCACCAACTGTGCATCTCAAGCCATCTCCATTATGTACAATCCTGTGTTTGCCAGCCAGAACAAGGGTAACCAGGGACTCTGAGGACAGCAATGAGCAGGAGAAAGCCTTGATAGCAACAGAACGTGATGTAAACACACATTGCTGTGTGGAGTCAGCACTGAAGGTTTATTAGCACCAGCTCATTTTCAGCCCCACAGCCCTTCTTCTCAGGGCCCTCACTCACACCTGAGGTTTGTGGAGTACTTGTGCCTTGCAGAGCACACAGCTCACCACAATTATGCAAGTTTAAAGGCTTCTGTTCCCAGTTCTTGCCTGAGAGGTGATTCACAGCCCAGGTAGCTCACATGTCCCTTCCCGTGGTCCAACTGAGTGGTAAAGTAAACAGACTACCATTGGGCAATGCAATTCTGCCACTGTGGGAGAACAGCACCCCCGTGAACACAGCAGACAGCTAAAGGGGACCAGGCCTACACCTAATTTTTTGCAAAAAAAACCAGTCTGTCCCTTTCACTGGCAGCCAGAGAAGGTAGGCAGGCAGGCAGCCTGGTATCCTGTGTGGTGGGAAGAGTGAACTCTGAACCTCACTGCACCCTGAGCATGGACACAGCACATGGTGCCAGGCTTGGGGGGCAGCCTGACCGCAGCTCTCCTCTGCCAGGAAATGGGCAGCACACAGACCAGACGTGAGCTATACCAGGTTCACAAAATTACAAAATCATTAGGGTTGGAATGGATCTCTGGAGATCATCTAGACCAACCCCCTGACGAGGGAGGGTCACCTTGAGCAGGTGACACAGGAACACATCCACGTGGGTATGGAATGTCTCCAGGGAGGGAGACTCCATGACCTCCATGGACAGCCTGTTCCAGTGCTCTGCCATCCTCATTGTAAAGAAGTCGTTTCTCACGTTGAAGTGAAACTTCTTGTGTTTTAGCTTATGGCCTTTGCTCCTCATCCTGTTGCCAGGCAGCACCGAAGAGTCGGGCAGTATCCTCATGACACCCACCCCCGGGATATTTATACGCATTAATGAGCTCCCCTCTCAGTCTTCCCTTCTACAGACTAAGCAAGCCCAGCTCCCACAGTGTCCCCCCAGAAGAGAGATGCTCCAGACCCTTCCTCATCTTTGCGGCCTTCCACTGGACCCTCTCCAGCAGCTCCTTGTCTTTCTCGTATTGAGGAGCCCACACCCAGCACAAGTACTTCTGACTTAAGGCTAGGACAACCTCTGTCGTATCCCTTCTCCCTAATACCCCATACCCTGGTGCTTTTGCGGCAGTCCGGAGCCTGGGGATTGCCCATTCCCGGCGCTCCGAGTCGGGCCCGGGCCCAGCTC